>NC_134830.1:164898237-164975043 GCF_004210375.1 Tachypleus tridentatus | reverse complement strand
ATTGTTTCACTTTCGATCCAAAATGGCGTCACGAAAAAGTTACAAATTGAAGAAGCATTGGAGTTATATTTTGAACTTGGTTTGGAGTTGCCGTACAGCTGAAATACTTGGCAGTCAACAGGTTAAAACGGATTCTTATGCCATCTAAATTTTTTTTAACTAAGAAGAAACTTGACACTTTGATTGATTTGAGTGCTACACAATATATATAACATTTAAGATTTTTTAAATTTGGATTAATACAGCACATTAAAAGCCATAAGGAACTGCTGTAAGTTAAAAATATGTCCATCCTGTCCTTGTACATCACTTTACAATTCTTGACCCCTGACCGGCATGTCCGTCATTACTGTAATATTAAAATAACAAGTACTTGTATTTATGGTATAGCTACTAGGGTTATCAGCCACTGTCTCTTATTTTTAACTATTTACTAGATAGAAGTCAGACAGTCAACAGCACCTTACCCATTACCACCATACTAAGGGATTAACTGTCACTCACATAACGCACACACACTTTCATAGCAATATTTGATGTTATCGCACGAATTCATTCCGGTTGGTGTTTGTGTGTTTTCTTATAGCAAAACCACATCGGGCTATCTGCGGAGCCCATCGAGGGGAATCGAACCCCGGATTTGAGCGTTGTAAATTCGTAAACATACCGCTGTACTAACGGGGGGCTATTCCGACTCGTTAGTTCTGCAATCCGAAGTTCTACCACGGTCTAAACAGCAAATATAACATTTTATTTTCTTCTTTATTACATTTATATGTTTAAAACCAAAATATTACATGCTACACAAAAGGCTATATATGTATATAAAAGAAACAAAAACTTACGTAAAACCTTGAGACACCTTTGTTGGTTGTTAAAAGTATCGCTGTAACATTTAATTAATGTGGGTTTGTTTGTTTTTGAATTTCGTACAAAGCTACTCGAGGGCTATCTATGCTAGCCGTCCCTAATTTAGCAGTGCAATACTAGAGGGAAAGCAGCTAGTCATCACCACCCACCGTCAACTCTTGGGCTACTCTTTTATCAACGAATTGACTGTAACATTATAACGTCCCCACGGCTGAAAGGGCGAGCACGTTTGGCGCGATGGGGATGCGAACCCACAACCCTCAGATTACGAGTCGCACGCCTTAACACGCTTGGCCATGCCGGGCCTAATGTAGGTTTGTTATTAAGCACAAAATTACACAATGGACTATCTCTGCTTTGAGCACCACGGGTATCGAAACCTGTTTTCTAGCATTGTTATGTTCGCAGACACATTGCTGTGCCACTGGGGGTGGGGGCGGTTAACGGAGGAACTCTAGTCAATAAAAAAATTTCAAAGACTTCTCACCAAACCTACAAACGCACGTGACGTAACTCAATCGCACGAGCATATTAGTTTTATCAAGCTTTGGGTGGGGGAGATACTTACATTACAACGAGCAGATAACTATTTTTCAGCCAATTACATTTAATTGTATGATACAGTTATTCCAATCATTATTTTTAACGCCTTGACTCTTTAAAACACCAATAAAAATAGCTTCACCCTGAGTTATAGTTGCAGTTTGTCCAGCAACCAAGTAACAGTAACACTACGCGGTACTCGAACCACTAAATGTGACCTTATTTAAATCAGACCACTAGCATAACAATCAGGTAAAATATTTCAACCTTTTCCAGGTGACCACTAATGATACCTAATCTAACACTTCATGTTGAACGACCAATAGATACAGCATTGAACTTCTAGTTAAATATTATTCGAGTAGTATTAACAAGAATATTCTATTAATACAGCCAGGAATGTATCAGTAAAAATAATTTATAAGTGTTAGCAAGAACTGTATATATTTATATATAACTTGGGGTGTACACGCGGCAATGTCTCAGCAAATGTAACATGAGGAGTGTTAATAATATAACCACGAATGTGTATGCAAAACGCTTCTACAAATATCACCTGGGAGATGCTAGACAGAATATTCTGTAAATACAATTTGGGGAAGTGTTATCATGGCTTAACTGAAAAGAAAAACTAACGTTATGACAGCCAAAACGTTTCAGGAAGATAATAAGAGTAGTAAAAGGTATTCCACTAAATAACTCACATTGTTTTAGATAAAACACATGAACGTGAAAGATATGTCAGTTTGAGTGAACAAGGATCTTTTAAAAATAACTAGAGCCGTATTAGCAGGAATGTTCTACTAGTTTCTGATAGAACATCAAGGATTCTCATGATAAGAATACATTAAACATAACTATTGTCGTATTAGCAGGAATGTTCTACTAACTTCTAATAAAACATCAAGGATTCTAATGATAAGAACACATTAAACATAACTATAGTCATATTAGCAGAAATGTTCTACTAGCTTCTAATAAAACATCAAGGATTCTAATAAAAAGAATACATTACAAATAACTAGAGCCATATTAACAGGAATGTTCTACTAGTTTCTGATAGAACATCAAGGGTTCTCATGATAAGAATACATTAAACATAACTATTGTCGTATTAGCAGGAATGTTCTACTAGCTTCTGACAAAACATCAAGGATTCTAATGATAAGAACACATTAAACATAACTATAGTCATATTAGCAGAAATGTTCTACTAGCTTCTAATAAAACATCAAGGATTCTAATAATAAGAATACATTACAAATAACTAGAGCCATATCAGCAGGAATGTTCTACTAGCTTCTAACAAAACATCAAGGATTCTAATAATAAGAATACATTACAAATAACTAGAGCCATATCAGCAGGAATGTTCTACTAGCTTCTAACAAAACATCAAGGATTCTAATAATAAGAATACATTACAAATAACTAGAGCCATATCAGCAGGAATGTTCTACTAGCTTCTAACAAAACATCAAGGATTCTAATAATAAGAATACATTACAAATAACTAGAGCCATATTAACAGGAATGTTCTACTAACTTCTAATAAAACATCAAGGATTCTAATGATAAGAACACATTAAACATAACTATAGTCATATTAGCAGAAATGTTCTACTAGCTTCTAATAAAACATCAAGGATTCTAATAAAAAGAATACATTACAAATAACTAGAGCCATATCAGCAGGAATGTTCTACTAGCTTCTAACAAAACATCAAGAATTCTAATAATAAGAATACATTACAAATAACTAGAGCCATATTAACAGGAATGTTCTACAAGCTTCTAATAAAACATTAAGGATTCTAACAATATGAATACATTACAAATAACTAGAGCCATATTAGGAGGATTGTTCTACAACCTTCTAATAAAACATCAAGGGTTCTAATGATAAGAATACATTACAAATAACTTGAGCCATATTAGGAGGATTGTTCTACAAGCTTCTAATAAAACATCAAGGATTCTAATAATATGAATACATTACAAATAACTAGAGCCATATTAGGAGGATTGTTCTACAAGCTCTTCTAACAAAACATCAAGGGTTCTAATGATAAGAATACATTAACAATTACCCGATGTCTTAGTGGAATGATTATTTCAGAAATATAATTTCACATCAACTAAACAAGAATATTTTTAGAAAGAGAACCCAGGATCCAACTAAGTAGATAACACTAGAAAGATAACTTGAGGACAAGATGCCGGTAGTGATGGAGGGATAAACTGGGTTTGTAAACATAAACTTGTTTGTTTCCTTTTTTTCCAGACAGAAACGCTGGTTTTACTGACGTTTATCGTTAAACTCAAAACGAACATCAACCGTCCTCACCTTTATGATCAATGAAGTGGATCTTTCTAGAAATCTTAGTAGTTTGTTCTTCTGAACGTCGACAAAACGATCCACACTTTCCAAACTTTACTTCTCCTGGTTGGGCTCCCAGTTCGTCTGGTGTCTTTGTTCCCACGCACGTTCAACTATAGGTTTTCAACTGATAACCGTTTCTCTCCATAAGGTCGTTGCTAAAGCAATGCAAATCTAGCCACCTAGCGGAGGAATAGTATATACGCTTTTATATAAAACAATCCAGTGATTACTACAGACTATTCACAGAGAATATTTTTAAGTTTCCGCCCTTAAACGTGGGAGATACCGATCGATTGCTGGCGTACTCTAGTAGTAAAACACAAGTTCTTGCAGTGAAAAATATGTTTTATAACTACGTTATTACCATTTATATACGAAAACGAATGGTGCTTGAATGTATGAAGTAAAATGGTTGCTATAATACATAAAATATTTGCATTGTTGAAGGCTGTCCGTGGGAATTGGATGATATATGTATGTCCCCTTTATATAGAATTATAAAAATATGATTAACATATTTTTGGCCATTAAAATAATAATTTTAACAGCAAAATGAACAAGTTAAAATACGAACAAACAATTTTTTTTTTTATTATCGTTAGATTTAATATTTAAGTAATCGGATAATACGATATGATTAAATCTGCCCTTGAAGCACATTTAGTAATTGGACAGACTGGATTACGTGACCAAACCATTAAACCGTAGATTGAGGTCAACAGTTGTTTAAGAGCTGAAATTTGAGAAATTAAACGAGTCCTATTTGTTTAATACGTGTGAAAATAGTTATTAAATATTGTTCATAATTCAACCTAAGGAAATGAAACATGCGCAAAAAAAAAGAAATGCGTTAGAATCTACTTACTTAAATGTCAACCAGCCATTAACCTTCGATACTTCATATGGTAGTGTCTGTTATGTTTTACTGTTGGTTGATACAGCCGAAGTGTATGTAGTTCTGCATAGAACATGGAATCAGTTTTACGAGAAGATGTCAATAACTTTATCGATCTATCTGAATGTACGCCTGTCCAGGTTTAATTATGTTCTATCTGAATGTATGCCTGTCCAGATTTAACCATGCTCTATCTGAATGTATGCCTGTCCAGGTTTAACCATGCTCTATCTGAATGTATGCCGGTCCAGATTTAACCATGCTCTATCTGAATGTATGCCCGTCCAGGTTTAATCATGTTCTATCTGAATGTATGCCCGTCCAGATTTAACCATGCTCTATCTGAATGTATGCCCGTCCAGGTTTAATTATGTTCTATCTGAATGTATGCCCGTCCAGATTTAACCATGCTCTATCTGAATGCATGCCCGTCCAGGTTTAACCATGTTCTATCTGAATGTATGCCTGTCCAGGTTTAGCCATGGTCTAACTGAATGTATGCCCGTCCAAGTTCATTCATATATCTACAATCGCAGACCTTAAAGAATAATTTGTAGAGCACTACAAGAGTGAAACCGTATGAGATTAGGAGAGGTAAGAGAGGATTTAAAATTTATAAACCAAGAATAACTGTAGAATAGAAAACACGTGTTGTAGAAAACTGACAAAGTGAAATATTGTTTGTTTGTTTGTTTTTTGGAATTTCGCACAAAGCTACTCGAGGGCTATCTGTGCTAGCCGTCCCTACTTTAGCAGTGTAAGACTAGAGGGAAGGCAGCTAGTCATCACCACCCACCGCCAACTCTTGGGCTACTCTTTTACCAACGAATAGTGGGATTGACCGTCACATTATACGCCCCCACGGGTGGGAGGGCTAGCATGTTTAGCGCGACGCGGGCGCGAACCCGCGACCCTCAGATTACGAGTCGCACGCCTTACGCGCCTGGCCATGCCAGGCCATAAAGTGAAATAATAATAAAAACACAGTAGAGAGCATAAAAGAATTGTCTGTGTAGAGAGTACTTGGAACGAAACAAGTTACGTGAGGAGAGAGCTGTAGTTAAAAACCTTTTAAATGTTTTACACTCTTTTAAAAGTAGTACTGTTAAGTTAAGCTGCACAGTGGGCTATCTATACTCTGCCCACCACGAGTTGAATGCAGTAACTCCTTTTATAAAGCTAATTATTATTTTTAAGTTAAAACTACAATTATTAGGGTTATTTGAATATTAGGTTTCTCAAAGTCAGTTGCCTAGGGATGATGAAGTTTCCTTATTTTTTTCGAATATATAAACAAACCTTTTAACACATTGTTACTAACTCCAAGTACTGATAATTGCTTGAAAGTTATTTTTAATTGATATATAAATAAACTTATTTCCTTCTACCAGAGATACACTTCGTGTTAAGTAATAATTCATAGTTTAGTAGAGGTTCACTTATGACGGAAATTACTTTAAGAAAACACTACGTTTTACGTCACACTATTCATTCACAAAAGTACGTGACGTCATCTTGGGGCTGGTGCTGTGATTTACAGAATCGATGGGTGTCGTGAAAGAAAAATCGAGCTGGATTTCAGTAGAGTTTAAATAGCACAACTTATAAATGAGCAGACAGGCGCTATAACAACTTTTTATTCGCTACGGTTCTTTAATACTTTATTCAGTATCAAAAATACAATTAGTACAAGTGACTAAATATATTAACGCTCTAGTGTATCGTGCGTCATAAGTAATATGTCTAGTCAAGACCTATTTAGATCTAGTATCTGAAAACATGTCCAAAATCTTAAAATAATTTATCTCTTTCACTATATTTTTTATTATTATTTTACTTTTTTGGTTCGCTATAGAAGACACAATATTGTGATTAAAGCTCTTGAGAGCACATTTTATTAAAAGACATCAATGAATTCTGGAATTTGAGTCTCTTAATTTCATAAACGACAAGGCTATGGGGACGTTAGGCCACTCCTGCTCAAAATGTCTCTTTACGAAACACAATGCTTATGTTCAGCCGTTACTGGTTGAAACATAAACTAGTAATATATAAATTCAACCTTCCACTGGTTGACTCTGTTAGATAATTAATTGTTTGTTTGTTTTGAATTTCGCAAAGTTACACGAGGATATCTGCGCTAGCCGTCTCTAATTTAGCAGTGTAAGACTAGAGGGAAAGCAGCTAGTCGTCACCACCCACCGCCAACTCTTGGGTTACTCTTTTACCAACGAATAGTGGGACTGACCGTCACATTATAACCCACGGCTGAAAGGACGAGCGTATTTGGTACAACGGGGATTCGAACTTGCGACCCCCAGATTATGAGTCGAACGCCTTAATCCACCTAGCCATGCCGGGTGTTAGACCATTGATAGATTTGTGTAGATTTTCTCCTACGGTTTTGAACAGAAGATTTAACTGATTAAGATGTTATGCTACACTGTGACCAATACTCTCTTCTCGTCACTGTCTTGTTAGGAGAGAAAGTAACGGAACATTCACTATTCAACTTATAATAAGTAGGCTGTTATAGTCTGAAACGTAGTAGAGTTGACTGATATGAACTTATGAATAAGAAAACAATCTACACAAATTAGAACTAAACATATACACATAACAATATTAAAGATATTCTCAAAATGTATCACTTGGTATTTGCAATTATAATTCCGCCTGACAGGGACATCAACTTACGACCAGAATATTTAAAAAATTCCACAGAAGTGATCAATATTACCTTCCCAGTTGCAAAGTTGTCTGTCATTCGTTTGTTTATCGCGAGTAAAGGGGGAATAAATAAAACGCTTCTTTTGATTGGTCAATATTCGTAGGAATAGTTAGTCATGCGCCATGTAACGAGTATTTGAAATCTCATTCAATCGCGTAGCTTTGCGTTACAGCAAATAAACCAAACAACTACCGCCCGATTAGCTTAACCAGTTGTATTGGTAAAGTATTAGAGAGAATAATTAGTAATCGTCTGTCAGTTTACTTAGGGGAAAATTCAAAATTACCAGAAATTCAAAACGGATTTCGAAAAAACCGCCAAACTACAGACCACCTGATTCGACTTACAGAATCAATTACCGACAGCTTCAACAAAAAAGAATGCACTGTAGCTTGCTTTCTCGACATTGAGAAAGCATTTGACACAGTGTGGCATAATGGCTTACGTCATAGATTACTTGAAATGGCATTACCCCAGGAAACTATTCGCTGGCTGTCCAACTTCCTGAATAACAGAATGTGTAAAGTAAATGTAAATGGGGCCCACTCAGGGTCCTTTTCACCCGAAGCAGGAGTCCCGCAGGGAGTGGTTGTTAGCCCTATATTATTTATCATGTACGTGAGTAATATGCCTCTGTCGGACCTAAATTTAGGTTATGCATCACAGTTCGCTGACGATGTAGCAGTCTGGAAAAGTGCCCCCACTCCGTCAATAGCAGCAACGAACCTACAACCAGTCCTAAATAACATCGAAGAATACTGCCAGAAATATAGAATCAAAATTAATATTCCAAAAACCCAAGTCATAGTATTCAGCAGACTGAATAAGCTGAAAAAAGATCCACCAAAACTCTATATGAATGGATCACTTTTACTGACTGCTACTTCTGCTAAATTTCTAGGTCTAACCTATGATTCAAAATTAACGTGGTTACCACATATTAAAAATGTACTGATACGAATCTGGAAAAGAGCAAACTATGCAAGAAGTCTTTCAGGTAAAATCCAAGGAACATCACCAGACAACATACTTAAAATCTACAAAACGTACATTAGACCCATAATAGAATATGCATCACCTGCCTGGATTAACATAGCACCCACACATGTACAGAAACTTCAACGTATACAAAATTCAGTACTAACTTCAGCATATAAAGTACCACGTAGCACCTCAACCACATTCATGCACAAGTATGCAAACATAGACACAATATCTGAAAGACTCTTGCATAATTCTCTGAAATATTTCAATAAGAATTGGCATAAAAAACGACTTAATGTGTGATCTCGACAGATATCACGTACATGATGTAAATGGTCCTAAATACCTCTCCCCTTTTAACATATATTTAAGAAATGTAACACAAGCTGGCCACTATGCACTAGACACTTAGTCCTTGTTTCTTTTTATTATTATAATTATTACTTTCTTTTTTTCTTTTTCTTTTTTTGTGTGTGTTACTACAAGTAGTAGTAGCATTCGCTCTATCGAGAAAAAGGAGAAAAATACAAAAAAATACATATATATGAAAATACAAAAAAAAAATAAAAAATGAAGAAAAAAAACACAAGAGAAATAATAAAAGGAAAAAAAAAACTTCTTGTTCGTCCATGCATGGACTGAGCCCTGAAATGGGCCTAAGTATGATGTTATACTTTTACTCTGGCCCAAAGCCTAAAAAAATAAAAAAAAAACCCTAAAGACAGACGCTATAATCGTTCGGGAGGGAGGAAGAGGTCAAATGTACCTGACCCTCCTGGGTATTTAACAACATCAATACCCAAATACCGACAGAGTGGAACTTTGCGTTACAGAGTTCCAAGAACTATATCATCTCAGTTCATTCACAAATACTCGAACATACCAACCATACCAGATAGACTCCTACATAGTACAATAATGTACTTTAATAAGAATTGGATGAAAAAACGAATTACTATGGCGAACTAGACAGGTACATTACGATTCGAGTGCCTTAACCATCTGGCCATGCCGGGCCTCTATTGTAGAACTTGTCTCATTACACAACTGACACATGTGGATGTTTAATATAACAAGTTTGACAGTGCTCCTTGTGAAGGTCCGGTGGTTAAGGCACTCGACTCGTAATTCGAGGGTCACGAGTTCAAATCCCCTTCACACCAAACATGCTCGCCCTTTCAGCCGTTGGGGCGTTATAATATACAGTCAATCCCACTATTCGTTGGTAAAAGAGTAGCCCAACAGTTGGCGGTGAGTGGTGATGACTAGCTGCCTTCCCTCTAGTATTACACTGCTAAATTAGGTACGGCTAGCGCAGATAACCTTCGTGTAGCTTTGCGCGAAATTCAAAACAAACAAACTAATTGTCTTCGCATTCCATCTACAAAATATGCAAATATTTTGGCCAAGATTATTTATACATGCAGCGTCTATACATTTAGCACGCTACAACGAATTTTATAACATACCAGAAGAACGAGAGAGGAGAGGACAGCCGGAATTACATCTGATTGGTTGAAAAGTATTATTTTTTAAAACATATTTATGATGTTTCCTCGTTGTCCAGTTGTTGTTAGCTTTTGTCCTCCGCGAATGCGGGCTGATTTAATTTTCATAGAACTCGAGGTTAGGTTTCAATCCGTTTACTACGAGTCCACCGCTCTCTGTAATTCTCAATATAATTGACTTCTTTTTCCCTACAAAGAAACCGTATTTTCCCATTAACTTTCACGTTGGTCTACGTGCCTGTTTGCAGACTACAGTATTAGCAACACTTGGTGTTCTAGTCAATTGCTGGTTGTATCTTTTAGAAAAGCAGTTATAATAGGACATACACAATAAAGATGAAGGACCTGAAAAAGATTTTATTTTTTTAAAACTTTCTGAAAAAGTGTCACTCTTTTCACGCGAGAATGAGTGGTGCCGCTTACAGGAAAATCCTGTACGTCAACTTAAAAGTTTGCTTAAAAGCCATTTACTGTCCTCCGTTTTTATGTAAGGCAGGAAGTGGGTGGAACGTATTTGTCAAGATATTATGGCGCGAATAAAATGTTACCTCCCTTTGTCGCGAGTGATTTGTTCTGATAATTTCTAACGATGTGGTAAATTGAAACAAAAAGATAACTGTGATATATTTGTGTTATTTGTCTTACCTCAGAAAACACACTTATAACAAGTTAAGAACATGTGTCATGTTTTCAATACTTATCTTACCTCAGAAAACATTGATCACGAGTTATAATCCTGTGGTATGTTTTCTTATATACCTTACCTGAATAAAAAACACTCTATGAACTAAAACTGTTTGGTATTTATATCTTGCTAAACAAACTACCAACACAGGCAAACTCTAATTAACATTGTGCTGTTTTTGCTTTAAATTATTAGTTTCGGCACTGGTTGAGTTTATCCTGGTGAAACATATCCTGTTAAAAACCTGTACAATTTAATTACGTATACAACTATAGTAAAAATATTTACCAAAAATAAATTATTTCTGTTATACTTTTATTATCTATCTCAAGTTAGAAAACACACTTATCACAAATTCACATGTGTTATGTTTTTACATTTATCATTTCATAGCAAACACACTCATCACACTACTAACAGCTACGTTTTAATGTTTATCTTACCTCAGAAAAACTGATCACAAATTAATAACGTGTTAGGGTTTTGTAATTTTCCTATTCTTAGAAAAATACACTTATCTTACACTTATGTTTATATTACTTCAGAAATCAATGGGCCTGGCATGGCCAAGCGGGTAAGGCGTGCGACTCGTAATCTGAGGGTCGCGGGTTCGCGCCCGCGTCGCGCTAAACATGCTTCCCCTCCCAGCCGTGGGGGTGTATAATGTGACGGCCAATACCACTATTGGTTGGTAAAAGAGTAGCCCAAGAGTTGGCGGTGGGTGGTGATGACTAGCTGCCTTCCCTCTAGTCTTACGCTGCTAAATTAGGGACGGCTAGCACAGATAGCCCTCGAGTAGCTTTGTGCGAAATTCCAAAACAAACAAACAGAAATCAATGACACAAATTAACTGTACGTGTTGTGTTTTTAATGTTTATCTTACTTCAGAAATCAATGATCATAAATTAACAACCTGTGTTATGCTTTATTATTCACCTTATCTGAATAAAGACATTGTGAACGAATATTTATTGTCACTTGTGTATTAATAAACAAAACATTAACACGGATAATATTCAATTATCATTGTTATGCTCGCGAAGCGTATGATGTCGCGTGGGAGACGTTTCTCTATCCAGTCATTGGAGCATCAACAATTCTTCATGTAGCAAATTTAACATCTTCACTAATAAACCTTCTGAGATATATAAGCAATAAACTTAAAAATATATTTATATTGTTAGCAGTATAATTTAATTTTATAGTACAAATATCCTGGTGAGGCTGAAAACGACTTTGAAAGAAAATCGCCACTGATGAAGCAGTGTTCATGAAGGCTCCTTACGCAACAATGAAGAAGCAGTGACCTTGAAGGCTCCTGCCATAGCAACGAAAAAGTAAAGTTCGTTTATTACAAATATTTGGGGAAGGAAGGTTGAGATTACTACATCCAAGAGAGTGTAGTTTTATTACGATCAGTGAGGGAGGGTTGCAAAATTAACCTTATTTGTTTAAGCAACTGTATTTTGTTTCAAGCCGTTTCAGAGACTAGAAACACCAACCGACTGAATTTGTTTCTCATATTTTTGTATCAAAATTAATGTCTCTAAAGAGCTTTTAAATCTCTCCACGACCCCGAGTTTGAACGTTAATTAGATTTATTACGTAAAATTTGTGTTTCTCATGGCTGCCATTTTTGTAATTTACGTCACAATACACAAATAACTGAATTTTGTTTGTTTTCATTTTGTCTCTTAGGTTCCCTTTCGATGTCGATTGAAAGCGAATAGCTGAAATTATGGAGTCTGTGCAGCTGAAAATAAGATTTTCTGGTGAAAACAGTACTACATGTTATTGATCTAAGCCACAATAGTGTCTGTTCTTACAAACTTGTTTTACTGCTGTAGTCATAGCAACTAGAAACAACGCGACATACACAATTTTCTAGCAGTAATATTGCCTTAAGTCTAATGGGAACTATTTAAACTGTGCAGCTGTTTTCTTTGGATCTTTTGCAAAATGAAATGTGTTTGATCCCTCAAGGCAAAAACCACACGAGGGGGTCATCACCCACCAATGATTAAAATCCAACAGAATTTAGCTTTCATGTCCGTAGCGAGCATTATAGTTAAGGGGACCATCTCCAACTGTGACGCAATAACCGCCGAGCTCTAACCAGATCAAGTTTTATATTACGGAATAATTGAATTTGTAAAATGTTTATGAAAACTATTTTCGTTTTCGTGACGTCAACCTACCGGTTGAGATTAATATTGACTGCGGCTGTTTTACAATGTGTTAGAAAGTTGTAATAACGAAATATGTAACGTTAGGATATTGTGGTTATATGTAGAACCAGAGACATTTCGTTGATAGCATTAGAAAATTGCGTCATTATACTGTAAAAAGTAACTTAGTTGATAATATGACATTAGGATATTGTGTTGTTATATTATAAGGTGGACAAAAAGTCATCTATTTGATACGGAATTGGGATATTAGATGGTAAATAAAACCAAAGACATTTCGTCTATTAACTAGAATATTGGGTTGCTATATTGGATCAAAGAAATGTAGTTCGTGATGTCACATTAGGACAGCATTGAAACAAAGGTGAATGATGGAACTACAAGATTTTGTGTCATTAAACTGGGTCAGGGGTTTTCGTTTCAAAGAGCTCTAGCATATTAATTTGTTTGGCTCTGCGTATATCAAAAACGTATCTCAAGATGGCTGGTATGGGTATTAAAACTTTTATTAAAATAAAGTAGAGAACGGCGTTTCGACCTTCTTAGGTCATCTTCAGGTTAACAAAGAGAGAGTTTGCAACTGACCGTTGCTGGGCACGTGTCTTCGAGACGAGAGCGTAAACGGGTGCGGGATTTTAGGGGGCGTTGCAGTGAGATGTTAGGTTATTAATTAGTATCGGTATAAATGTGTCACTTTATATTGGTTTAATTTTGGTTTTAGTTGCTGTATAAGTAGGGCTTCTTTGATTTTGCCATTTGTTTATATCTGTTTCTTTACTTAGTATTTGGGTGTTTTATATTTGCAGCGTTCAAAAACATGTGAAGGTGTTTTTTTGTGTGTACTTTGAATATAGTTTCCAGTTTTCTGCTTGTTTCTCCAATACAGAAATCGTTGCATTGTATTTTATAAATTATGTTGGTGTTGTGTTTGTCAGTGTAGTTTTATATTGTATGGACTTTAGTTTTGTACCTGGTTTTAGAATAAATTTGGTGTTTACTGGACTGTTGTGTTTTAAGTTTTTTTTTCCAAATGTTGGTTATGTTGGGAATATATCGTATGCAGCAGTGTAAAGTTTTGTAGTTTGTTGTATTTTGGGATTTATTATTGTTCGTTTGTTGTTGATTGTGTTGTTGATCTAGGTGTGCGTGTATGTGCATATAATTTTTTGAACGATTTTTGGGGAAAATTTGTTAATGTTTAGGAAGTGTTGTTTTATCTCGTTGATTTCATCGTTAATTTTATCAGGTGAACATAGTTTTGTGGCTGCGTTTATTTGGTTTCTTAACATGTTGAGTTTTAGTTTTGCTTCATGTGGGTAGGCCCGGTATGGCCAAGCGTGTTAAGGTGTGCGACTCTTAATCTGAGGGTCGCGGGTTCGCATCCCTGTCGCGCCAAACATGCTCGCTCTTTCAGCCGTGGGGGCGTTATAATGTTACGGTCAATCCCACTATTCGTTTGTAAAAGAGTAGCCCAAGAGTTGGCGGTGGGTGGTGATGACTAGCTGCCTTCCCTCTAGTCTTACACTAGCCCTCGAGTAGCTTTGTGCGAAATAAAAACAAACAAACAAACAAACAAACAAACAAACAAGCTTCATGTGCTGAGCCCCAGGAAATGTATAATCCAGTATGGGCAATTTTTCTGTGGATTTATGTTTTGAATTGTGTATCGGTTCATATGATCTTGAGGTTGACAGAATGCTATTTGGTTCGTTTTTCCTATTCACAGGTGAACTTAATGTTCGGGTGTATAGAGTTAACGTGGTTTAAAAACTGAGTGTTCTGTAGATGTGGATTCAGCATTTGTATCGTGAACATATCTGTACCAGTATAGTGGTGGGTGTAAGTCCGAATTGATCGTTTGTGATTCAATCTGTGTCATAAAAACGTTGGCTAAAACTGGTTATTCGGGATTGCTCATACTTAGACCATTTATTTGCAGGTAGTTTTGGTGATAGTGAATAAGGATAGCTGATTGGTTGAAAGAGATGTGTATCACCGGTTTTGAGTCTTGGACGTAAAGATTCTGTTTGAGACGGTTTAGCTCATGTATCAAATAAGACACAAAACACAAAGCATTAAAATTATTGTTTCCTATTAGTATAGTGCCAGTGGACGAAACAGACTTGTGACAGAATTTGTGGATAAAACAGGTATTTATCGTAAATCATTCCAAGGTAGGATTAATGTCATTCGGGTCGAATAAGGTAAACTTTGGATAATGTTGTAATAACTGTGTATGTTTCAAGAATTCTGAACAAAATGGAGGAAATTATAAATTAATAATTAAAGAGGACAATGCTATAGAGAAAATTAAACCCTAATTTGATGAGAAAGTGACACAATAAACTCAATATGTCATGGCGTGTAATGCATACGTTTTTATTTTTTTACATAATCTGTACAGAAATTTATAGATACACCAACAACTTTTTAACCATCGAATAATAGAATTGATCATCACATTATAACACACCCCACGGCTGAAAGGGCAAGCATATTTGAGTTGATCTTACGGCCCTCAGATTAGAGGTCGAGTGCCCTAACAACCTGGCCATACGGACTAACTCTGAATGTATATACACACACACACACACTTAAATTAAAACGAAATTTTCAAGACAACCCTGATGGGTTCTTCTGTGATCAGCGAAGAAATATGAAAAACAAATTCCCAGGAAGGCAAACTGTAGCGATCTGTTTTCTTCCATAAGGGGAAAATTTTTTTAATTTTCAAAATTCTATTTTATAGCAGTTAATCCTAAAACAACAGAGCGCGGCCTGTCATTCGTCTAATCTTAAAAGTTAATTGCGTCGTCTTCACTAAGACCGTTAACTTCATATATGGTTGCTATGGGTACTAATGATGATACGGATCCAAAATATAAATAAGAACTTGTGATACAACTCCTTGGGACTGCTTCGTAACGTGATCAGTAACACCAAAAAGATAAAAAAGTTTAGTTTTTCACATCTCACTGAGAATAAAACATAAATGAATCACGAAACCCTGACAGCAACATACGATGCATGTACTTACCTATTTATCTCATATTTATTATTCATATCTAACGAGGTTGTTGTATAATATCGCAAGACAGTTATTTGAGGGAAAATGTACGCTGAACGTGAGACTGACATCATTTCATAATACACTATTGGATGCTATTTTCCTTTATCAGTTAAATTTTGTACTGTCATCCCAACGTTGACTCAGCAATAATTCTGAAGGCTTATAAGACTAAAATATAAACAAACAAACGTCGTTGCTTCCTTAAACACTGTATCCAATGTTAAACTAATTTAACGATTTTTAAAAATGTATTAAGTTATCATTATTTCCTGTTGAATAGAACATTACGTGTATTGTAACGCCACTTTTGATTTATGCAGTATTAGACTTTTGTAACGGATTTGCTATTGTATATTTATTTTAATAACTATGTTCGTTCCAGTTTAATATATATTTAAAAATGCATGTAACATTGTTAAATGTGTAATGTTCTCTAAATTTGTAGAAGATTCTCGAATGTAAGAATTAACAATGTGCTATGTGTGTAAATAAAATATTGCTGCTAACTGTACTTTCGAGAACCTCGCTTAAAGTTTACAAATCGACGAGCCAAGAGACACTTTATATAATACTGTTGTTGGTTTGCTGCAATTAGTACACTATAAACCTCGGAAGTTATAACTGTATGTGCTTACTAATCAAAAAACAACAGATATTTGGTGAGTAAGGTTTATAGATTTTGAACAGTACAACTGTTTAACTTTAGTGAATTAACTGTGGACATTAGTATTTCTACAACAGTGGCGGCGCCAAGGGAGGGCTTGAGCCCCCCCCCAATATTGTTACCTACATATATTCATAAAATATGGAAAACACTTTCTCTTTTACATATACGCATATTTTCATAAACAGATTATTTCTAATTTGTAATAATGAATTATTAATCAGAGTATTAGTTTCCAATGAAAACTGCATTGAAAATGCAGTTCAAAATAGCACACCTTTCTGAAATGTACCTTGGTATTTACATTATTATAATTTACCTCTATACTTCATATTGATGGCATTTTGGGAAGCCCCTCCACAGTTTACCTCAGCCCCCCCAACGAAAATATCCTGGCGCCGCCACTGTTCTACGAGAACATTAGATATTTTCGTCGGCGAAAGAGCTTGTATGAAGAAACTAGCTTCCCGTCAGGTGAAGTATACGTGCGTATTACATGGAATTAGTTCGTTTATAGCGAATCGTCGATAAAATATTCAGTTCCAGATCAGGTGAAAAGTTCAGTATTGTTTGTAAGTTTGTAAAACTTTGCATATAAATCATTATTTCTAATAACCGTGATTATAAATTGTATTGTTGTTTGTATATTTAAATATATCTGTTTTAAGTTAAGAAAGAAAATTGTGTGTATCAATCTTGTTGGCAAATATCATAAACTTGATACGTATTGAGATTTAATTAACTGTTTGTTTGTTTGTTTTTGGAATTTCGCACAAAGCTACTCGAGGGTTATCTGTGCTAGCCGTCTCTAATTTAGCAGTGTAAGACTAGAGGGAAGGCAGCTAGTCATCACCACCCACCGCCAACTCTTGGGCTACTCTTTTACCAACGAATAGTGTGATTGACCGTAACATTATAACGCCCCCACGGCTGGGAGGGCGAGCATGTTTGGCGCGAACCCGCGACCCTCAGATTACGAAGCGCACGCCTTAACGCGCTAGGCCATGCCAGGCCCATAAAAGCTTATACAACACAATAATTTATCATGCGTGTGTGTGTGTGTTTTTTTTTTATTTTAGCAAAGCCACAAAGGCTATCTGCTCAGCCCACCGAGGGGAATCGAACCCCTGATTTTAGCGTTGTAAATCCGGAGACATACCGCTGTACTAGCGGGGGGCATTTAATTAACTTCTACATTAATATTAAAATTTTCGGCTATTTGAAATCGTGATACATTAATATACGTAACATAATAAATCGCAGACTCGTCCGAGATAAAGTATAATACGTAATACTTACAGTATAAAAGTTCTTATTTGGGCTGTAAATTGCTTTTGAAAAATAAACTAAATTTTTATTCAGCTTATTCATTGTTAGTACTATTATTTAGTTTTATTTCTACCTTTGCTTTATAGGCTAAATGTTCTTATTCAATTAATAAAGAGGGCGTTGTCTTTCCTAATCTTCATCAGCCGTCTCAAGATTCCGAATAAACTTCGGACGTTCTAGTGGACTTGAGGTGCATTTCAGATTTGATGTGTCGATTTGTATTACGCAAGATTAGCAATTTTAATTCACTGAAAAATTGTAGTTTGTTGTGACAGTTAATTATATAGTTATTTCGCTGAATATTTTAAATTTCATGTTAAAAGTACCTTATATTTACAGTTAAACTTATGGGTTTTGTTGTTAAGCCTTTTGCTGTCACCAAAATGGCATATGTAAAAACAAGTGTGTAGACTAGTAAGGGTAATGAAGTATTTCGCTAGTTATTAAAATTTCATATGCGCTGTTTTGATATTAGTGTTATATGGAGGGTATGAACCAAAGAAAAGTTAATTCATAAATCCAGCATAATACGTAAATAATTAATTTACAAGATGCGGATTATTTTGACACCTAGTTTTACTTAGTGAAAACTTAAAAATTTAGAGATTGAAGTGCAAGACTTTTTAAACTCAGATTTTAAAAGTATATCGTCTAATAGCAATAGTTTGATGATGGCTTTAACTAATGCAGATCTGTCTTATAAAAAAAAAATAAGTTTCATATTTTGTTATCATAAGTCTAACACGCAGCAATTAGTACGTAAAAAACCATAATTAGTAAAGACATTTATTAAAAATATGAACGAGTGCAAATAATCAACACTACAAGTTATGTCTGTTGTATAAAGAAAGCCTGAAATGTTTATAAATCACAGTTCGCATTCTCTTTTTAGTGTAGCTTTACAGTTTACTTTAATCTTCCAAGTATCAAGTTGTCAGGTTTTTATAGGGTTGGATTCTTTACAATAGGTGTTTGTGATTTGTTGACAATACTTTTAGAGAATAAGTGGACAGCACTTGTTTTAAAGTATATATTCAAAATGAATGAAACGTATGTATAGAAATTCGGTATACTATTATTTAACACAGTTTTAGTTAAAACTTTAAATAATTCTCTTTTTCGTCAAAGTGCACACAGGCTGTTTCAATTATTAATAGAACCCAATTGACAAGACGAATTCTTCCATAACTTTATTGTTACAATACAAGTTATGAAACTCACTTCAAAATCATCACTGTAATTGTTTGTTAGCACTGTTGTATCCAGAGTTTTAAATAAGAGCGCTGTTAGTCAGTAATCGTATTACTTAATTGAAACATTACAAGCTGATAGTTAAGAAATTCTTGTAATTTTATAACTGGCTGTGTTTATTTTTAGTTAGGCGCAAAGCTACACAATAGGCTATCTAAGTTGTTCTTATAACGGGTATCGTAACCCGGCTTTTAACGTTAAAAGCCCTCAGGCTTACTAGTTAGCCATTGGGGGCCTGATTGGTTGTGAGAATTAGTGAAAAGCAAATTTCTTGTAACTGAAATTCACAAAGTAATAAGAGCCCTCATTTATTTTTTTTAAGATCAGTTATATTTTTCTACGAATACAAATAAAGAATATTGATTGAATATATTCATAACTAAAATAGTCAATTGACTACACAGTAGAAAATTTAAGAAAACACAAGCAGTAAGTAAAGTTGGAAGTTTGATGATCGTAATATTGACCGTAATCCAATGTCTTAGCAAACAGTGGAATATATTTAAATTTGGGAGGGCACCGAATTTGCTCTGTTAGCCTTGGCTGTTGAATTAAAAACTGAAACGGTGGCTTTCCTCGATTATTATACACGAGTCTTTGTTTCCCATTCAAGGGGGGGGGCACTTCACTAATATGTCAGATTTGGGGGGCACGTACCCCCGTGACTACCCTGCTCCACTGCTTATTACTGTCTTAGAGAACTTGGAGATCTATGCCTAGATACCAAAAAGAAGTAGCTTTTCCCAATAAACATAGTTATGTTAAATGTACTTAATAATGCATTCTGAACAGTTCAGAACTCGCATAACTGTTCAGGCTAGTAAAACAAAATCTGTCAACAAATATGAGCTCAAACACAACTTTTTTTGACAGTTACTTTACAGAAACCTGTAATTTAATGTAGGTAACATCTACCTATTAAAACCTGAAAAAACAAACTGTAAATCAACCAAGGTTTCTGGGCATTGGCTAGTCCTGTGTTAGAACTCCGGATTTCAGACCAGGGGAAACGGACTTAAATCCGTGAAATACTAGAAAAATATTCGTCCATTTTTAGCTGGGATATTTTGTAAAAGAGATAGTCAGCCCTTTAACACAGATGGTGAGTGGTAAGGTGATGCTGATTGGCTGCTTTTCATTTGGTCAACAGTTTAAAATTAGAGACGGATGTAAGTATCTCTTGTAGCTTTGCTATAAATACCCACAACATCTTCTGTTTTCTTCGAGTTCAGTTTAATGATTGGTTTTTTTACACAGAAAGATGCGACAACTTTTGTTGAAATATTAAATGTTTTTTGTAATGGCAACCGAGGTGCACAATAATAAACTTTATTTTCATACAAGTAAATCATCTATAAATTCTATAGCAAAGTAAATGTTAAGCTGTGATCTAAGTGTTGGGAAATAATATCTTTTGATGTTTTCTGTTTACAGCACAACTTAAATAAATACCAAATATTTAAACTGTGTGATACAAGTCTTAAAAATTTAGCTATTTTTAAGTTTTTAAGACCCTGCAATGCTATGTTTTTAACATATTGTGGCTTTTTCCGCCTCGCATATTTTCCACATAGCAATCAATTAGCGTTTTCTAACTGGAGGTTTTTCAGTTACGAAATTGTTTGTTAATCTCTTATCACGGAACGTGCAGAAGAAGAATTTTTGTTATCATGCAACCAAATCACAAGTGGTGACACGAGGAAATAAGGACAAGTGGGTCTGTGTTGGACTGTAAATTCAAACTATATATGAAACAAAGTAACTTAAACCAAGTTTGCACTCGAAATGCTATTCTGAACATGCTATGCCCTCCCCGCCCCGCTTCCCGCTCGTAGGACAGTGGTAAGTTTACAGGCTTACAATGCTACAATCGTTATTCTATTCTATTTGGTGAATGTAGCAGATGGCCCGATGTGGCTTTGTTCTAAAACAAATTGAACGTGTCCTTTATCTATCTGCATGCAGTGCTGAGACGGAAGAAATCGAGGGCCATTATCAAATTTATCAACAGAAAAGGCAGGTTTTATTCCTGCACGTAAAGTTTATCTTCCTTGCAAGTCTGTCCCCCAGTGGCTCAGCGGTATGTTTGCGGACTTACAACGCTAAAAATCGGGTTTCGATACCCGTGATGGGTTGAGCACGGATAGCCCATTGTGTAGTTTTTGTGCTTAATTCAAAGCAACAAACAACAAACCCTTGCAAGCCATTCTGTTAATTGCCAATTAGTGACAAAAAGCTCCATACAGAACTAGAAAGAAGCAGAGTTGTTGTCCACTGGAAGGGCTTTCCTAAGTCGAAACTGGACTAAAAGAAATGCAGTCGTTTCGAAAAACTTACGCATCAACTGAGGGAATAGGAAACATACGCTACTGTCCTGTACTTTAAGTTAAAACAACATATACAATTTCAGTTATTTCTTAAAGTATCTAATGCCTTCACATTGGCAGATAGGTTGGGCTGAGTGGTTGCAAACCATCTAGCTTTCTGATAGAGTACCTTTTCAAGCTCCATAACATGAAATAATAAATCCCCTATACAACAACACATCCTGGGTCCGCCCACGCTACAGTACCACAATTTTAACATAACTCAAATTATATATTAACAGCATCTAATACTTTGCTGCATTACTATTTTTTTAATAAACGAAATCAACCTGAAAAACCACAGCTATTTCTTAACGTTTTTTAACACCTTGCCAATACAAAGGTAGTTTATAAGACTTAAATTATGTCTCAGTGATATTTCAAATTTCAAACAATAGGTGTGTATAAATCCCATTTCAGGTTTGTCCTTTACTTTTTACAAGTCACTGTGTAGTAAGACTTCAAAAGTCTTCAGCTATATTGGATAATAAGCGACAGATGCTCATCTCAAATATTAAGCCTATCAATATATATAGAAATTGAGTGTCAGCCGGTGACGCTCGAGTTTTGTCCAAATTTAGTGAGTTACACGAGTTCAGTTCCACTTTTTCTCCTATTATACTTCCTCTTTTGATTGCCCGATCTCATTTCAGACGAATTTAATAGATAAAATAGACGTAAATAGCTCTTAAAGTTTTACGCTTTTTTTTTTTTTCCCATATAAAAGCCTGTCAAAGAGAAATTTCCCCCGGGCCAGGTCAGGCCATGATGTTATCTGTGTGACACATCATTAACCTCATTATGACGTCAAGCTAGTTAGGTTCAGATTAGGAAAGACTCATGAAATATAAGTCAACAATTAACGTATCTATGCTTTAGAACTATTAATAAAAAGTCTGTTAAAACAGATTGAAGATGCCAATTATATTCATATGTAAGGAAGAGGATGGCTTTTCCTCAGAATAGACACAGGAGTGGAAGCAGTCACATCGTCATGGTGTGTTTTAACCTTTTGTACAAAGGTACCAGTATGTAGCATGTTTGCTTAGTTATATGTAGTGGATTCAGGATCAATATGTAGCATGTTTCTGGGAATTTAATTTCATGTGTGTTTTTTTTTAATGTGTTGCCAGTAAGGAAGTAGTAACATTGAAGGCTTTGTTCGTTCTATATAAATGTATATGCAAGTGTACTTCACTTTGAGTTCATATTTTTTTTTAATAGCCCAGCATGGCTAAGTGGTTAAAGCACTCGACTCGTAATCTGAAGGGGGAGGTTCGAATCCCCCCATAACTCCAACCATGCTCACCCTTTCAGCTGTGGTGGGCGTTATAATGTTACGGTCAATCCCACTATTCGTTGGTAAAAGAGTAGTCCAAAAGTTGGCGGTGGGTGGTGATGACTATCTGCCTTCCCTCTAGCCTTACACTGCTAAATTGGGGACGGCTAGCACAGATAGCCCTCAAGTAGCTTTGTACGAAATTCGAAAACAAATAATGCCTTCCCTATAATATTACACTGCTAAGTTAGGGACGGCCAGCGCAGATAACTCTCGTGTAGTTTTGCGCGAAATTCAAAGCAATATATTTTTTTTTTTCTTAGACAGGCATTCTTTGAAAATAATGATAACAGCAACAAAAATAGTTTTCTGGTGATTTCCATCGTATTCATTACTAAATATTAGTTATACTCTGTATTTTAGACATAGTTTAATGATTATAGGATTTGTTATCTGAAACTAATAAGGATTTAAAATAAAAATTTAAAATACTTAAAAACATATTCCAACAACATCAGGAATTATACGGCTCCAAACACAACTTTCCAATAATTCCACTGAAACAGCGGTACATGTGTTTGGACAACTTTAATTTTTAAATATTTTATCAAAAACATAAGTAATTCATCAACACTTATTACATGGCAACAAATGTTGGAAAATTTTTCCGAAGTTCCTGTGCCGTCTATCGTATGATTAATGACAAACTATTTTATTCATGAATACAACCGTATTTTTTTCTTCTCTAATTAAATACTGACACGATAACTGAAAGAAGTTAAAATACAACAAAGGTTTTCAACATATGTTTTTGTCATTAAAATCTGAGTTTTCGTCAGCTTCCTAACAGCGTAATAGAACAGTTTGAGTTATCAACTATGCTTATTGATGTAACGGAACTATTTCATATGTCGGCATGATTGTAATAAGAATCTGATAATGATACAACAGAGCAATAAGTTTGATTTTTGAATACAAGAAAGTTGGGATGGTTATTGGCAGATTATAACAATGATATAACAGAATAATTCGTGATCTGTAAAATGAGATTCTCAAAGCCTTAACTGGGAGGTTTGTCGCTACGTGGCGCTGAAATAATTATGTTGTTGAGTGCATTTATACCTACGGATAGGGGTTCAAAATTATATTTTTCAGCCACGTAAAAGTATTCTACCCCGGAATAATGCTGACAGTTTTGAACATGTCATTGGTTTTAACATTACTTGCTACGTTATCATTATAATATAGAAAATTAATGAAAGATAGGTGAATGTTCAACGTTTAAAACGTCGTTTACTGAAATAATACAACTTCGTCTCATCTAGTAAACTAAAACTTTAGAATTGTTTTTTGGTTTAAACCATCACTCAAAGTATATTATTTGTCAATTTTTTTAATGTTTACAGCATTCAGTGTACTTATAAAGTAATTTATTACAAATTTACATTTGGCGAAGTGAGTTATATCGTACTCTCTGTTTTAGAATTGTGGTTTATTAACAATGAAAATAATAGTAGATCGATTAAATAGATAGCTTGACTACGTACATTGAAGACCTAACAATAGCTTGCATACGTACACTGAAGACCTAACAGATGTAGTAAGTGAATCCTGCGTGTCAATTGGCATCATTGTCTGCATTTGCACATCATAATTTAGTGTTGAAGGTTGTAGACATTCAGTTACATCCGATAGCAACTAGAATCCATTAATTCAATGTCATTCTTTCTCTAAGTTCCATGCTTCTAAAACGCATTGTTTTCTGTTGGTCTGCATTTTCTACTTCCTGACAAAATAGTTGAGTTTTTCTTTTTTTTTTAACTTTTCGTCCGAGAGTTGGCAGAGATAGTGAGCAAGTGCTTGGATCAGTGTATTTCAGTCTTTCAAGTGAACCACTGCTGACTTCCGGGGCGGATTTTATAAAGGCAGAACATTGTCGACAAACTTTAGCAGTTCGGTTTAGAGTAAAGTGCAGAGAAGAATTGGTAAATTATGACTTATGTTTGTGTTTGGACAGGACAATGTTTTACAGGAAGACCTTTGATCATTCAAGCATTTATATGGCCCAAACCCTACTTACCTGAATAAGGAATAGTAGTTGTACCTCTACGCCACCCTAGAAAGGTGCTGTTTACCTCTTCTCACTGTTAGTTTCACGTTCAAACCAAGTTTTGAAATTTCACGCAGACAAGCCGCGATGTTTGATATGTCTTCATCTTCCTGAATTCAAGCCGTCCCGGCATGGCCAGGTGGTTAAGGCACTCGACTCATAATCTGAGAGTCGAGGGTTCGAATGCCCGTCGCACCAAACATGCTCGCCCTTTCAGCCATGGGGGCGTTATAATGTGACGGTCAATCCCATTATTCGTTGGTAAAAGAGCAGCACAAGAGTTAGCGGTGGGCGGTGATAACTAGCTGCCTTCTCTCTAGTCTTACACTGCTAAATTAGGGACTGTTAGCACAGATCGCCCTCGAGTAGCTTTGCGCGAAATTCAAAACAAACCAAAACCAATTCAAGCCATCATGTTCAGGAGGTCGTCATCACCTTTCTCTACACTGGCTTTCGCCGTCACTTTTTCCTTCCTTCACTTCTTTCAACAATACAATTCACTTCACTGGTCATTTTTTCTTTCATGAGAGTTTTTACAAATGTTTCTCACGAGCGAGGAGAAATAGAGTGTTTGTTTTTTCGAGAGAACGCTTTTGGAATGTTTCTTATTGCAGGCTTTCTCTGGAACATCATTGATTTGGCCTTGTAATGAAAAACTTATACTTAATTTCTTTTCTATAAAGTCCCATTTCAGATTCTACATGATGGAATTAGCGTTTTATACTGTGTTGGAGCCGAGTCTGGCTACGCCTGCTATCAGAGATGCTAGAAGTTGTTACATGTTCTGATTGCTCCAAAGAATCATCCTGGTTAGCGTCTCGTGAAACATATTCTTGCCTGAAAGTTTGTCTGTATTTTTTTCGAAATGTTTTCAATTGATAAACATGTTTATTTGAAGACCACTTAGTATCACCAAGTTCTTTAGCACTACTGTCACGGCTATGTGAGTTTCCAAACTATCTGCAATGTGGTAGTTTATCCAGTGCTCATGTCTATTAATCATGTTACATTCTACTTCCGATCATGAAACTCAAGTTAAGCTACAAATGTTTCGAAGATTTCATTACTTATTTTAGGGTTGCAATTAACGCATCATCACTGGCAAGACTGTCCAAATAGCTAAACGTTCTTGTTCATCCATTTTAATAGAGAACTCGAAGAACATTTAATAAATATATAGAATATACTCGTATAGCTTTGTCACACTTGGTGGAAATGTTTGCTGTGCATATTTCATCTTTGAAACGAAATGGGAGTTTGCCTTCTAGCATCTGGTCACTAGAGGTGTCTTAACAGGAATGATACCATCTCTACAGTGAATTGAGGTCAGCAGCTTTGCCTGCTTTTGTTGAATAACACGATATAACAAATGTTTTACTTTTTCTTGATCCTAGGCAGAAAGTGTTATTTTCCAATTGCTTATGCCTAAAGTGTTGTTTTATTCAGACCTTATGTAAATGAAAATGTGCAAATTTGCCTGTTTTTATATAGAAAATAGGTTAGTTTCTAAATTTCATTATTCAGGTCACAAAAGCAACGTTTGAAGGGAATAATGGCCATTTTCTGTACTTTTACAACATAAGCATTTAAGAAATAATACATACTATCCAGGAACAAAATTTGTGTTACATAGTGTAATGTTTATAATATTGTATTACGAACGCTTTATCAACGCTTTATGTACATGCTTGACAACTGTATCTTCTGGTATATTAGAGTTGGATTCTCACGTTATTTTTGACAAACTTTCCTTCAGGCCTAATTAAGATATGATGCTTATGTAATGATTTCGCACTTCTTTTACAATAAAATTAATGTTTCTAAATTTTGGTCAGTAGCTTACGATGTTCCAAACATTTATTTGCATTTGTAGATTTCGTTAGCTTTCAACACATTTCCACTTCTCATATTTCTCTCTTTTTCCATAAGATCTTGTTTGTTCTGAATTTTCACAAAGCTACTCGAGGGCTATCTGCGCTAGACGTCCCTAATATAGCAGTGTAAGACTAGAGGGAAGGCAGCTAGTCATCACCACCCACCGGCAACTCTTGGGCTACTCTTTTACCAACGAATAGTGGGATTGACCGTAACATTATAGCGCCTCAACGATTGAAATGGCAGGCAAGTTTGGTGGACAGGGATTCAAACCCGTGACATCAGATTGCGACTGAAGCACCCTATTCACTTGTCCATGACGGACCGTTTCATAAGATACAATAGAATAAGCGTACAATTGAAGAAATTCTAGTTGACGCAATCGTTTGAGAATCTAGTTTAGAGCAAAGTGAATAGTGCAAAATTGTTCGTCGAAGACAGTTTTTCTACTGAACTCCTTACTTTTGCTTGTATATGTGACATCTTTCTAACAACTTGAATAGTACCCAAATGCTTTATCTGATACTTTCACGCATAAAATAATGTTTTGAAGACGTAAATGTTTTATGCGTTATTATAAATACGTTTTCACTTTATACCATAATATATTGGGAAATTTTATTTGTTTGTTTATACATAGTTAAGCACAAAGCTACACAATGGGCTATCTTTACTCTGCCCACGACGGCTTTCGAAACCCGATACGAAGATTGCACCGCGGCCAGGCATGGTCAGGTGAATTAAGGCGTTCGACTCGTAATCTGAGGGTCGCGGGTTCGAATCCCGGTAGCATCAAACATTCTCGCCCTTTCAGCCGTGGGGGCGTTATAAAGTGACGGTCAATCCCACTATTTGTTGGTAAAATAGTAGCCCAAGAGTTGACGGCGGATGGTGATGACTATCTGCCTTCCTTCAAGTCTTACACTGCTAAATTAGGGACGGTTAGAGCAGATAGCCCTCGTGTGGCTTTGCGCGAAATTAAAAGAAAAGAAAAAAGTGGAAAAATGGTAACTAAATGAACTTAATTTTAATGACCTCATGATTTTGGCGCCTTCTAACGGCAACTTGCCCTATTACTGTTTACCTCTTTGAGCTAAGTAAATTTTCTGTCTGATCTTGGACTTGTGATAAAAAAAAAAAGATGGCAGAGCAGTTTCTGAGTTTCTGTCAACGTCTGATAACATTTAACAATCCAGATTTAATTGTCATCAATATCAGATAACAATATATTGCAAGATTTAATTTTTCAAAACTCTAGATAAGCATCTTTATTATTATTTATCTTCTTACTAGAAAACAGTATCGCATATACAAGTACTAAACAGCTTTCAATTAAAAATATGCCGTGTTACTCATATAGTTACCGAAAGAAGGCTTACAAAACAACCACAGTCATAAAGCACGCAAGCATTACTATTTCTCCAGAACCCAAAAAGCTCATACAATGGGGTCAGATATCTTGTAAAACGTGTTTGGAATTTCGCGCAAAGCTACAGGAGGGACATTTGCGCTAGACATCCCTAAATTTAACAGTAAATGACTAGAGGGAAGGTAACTAGTTGTCCCCATCCTCCACCAGTTCTTGGGCTACTTTTTCACCAACGAATAGTGGATTGATCATTACTTTATAACGCCCACCCCCCCCGGCTGAAAGGGCGAACATGTTTAATGTAACGAAGATTGGAACTCTTGCCCTAACCACCTGACTGTGCCGGGCCACGTTATAGTAAAGATAAAAGAAAGGTAATACTGGGATACACGTATTAGAATCGTTTCAAAATACAGTTGAGATGAGGATATTGGTAAATATGGGCAAATTAAGTTTTCCTAGATATTTTCACATAAAAGAAACTAATAAACAATATACACTGTTGATCAAAAGCAATTATTATTCTCTCTAGTCATTTTAGTGGAATCGATTTAATAGTGTAGGTTACGACGAAATTTTGCACTGCCATCTGTTGATTAATATAGAAATCAATTCGTTATCTTTGGGGAATCGAGATTTTGTATTCAAATATTGAGCCCCTGAAATGTATCTTTATCTTTACGTACGGTAAAAAAAAACTAAATATATGTTATGCTGCTATAACAACGATCTTACATCATTGTTAATAAGCAAAATTTCGTAAAACATCCAGATCTTGAAATACCTTTAATTAAGATTCTTGTTTCTTGACCTAATTTAAGTTTATTAAAAACATGCAGCTGTGTCCCTCATATACAAGTTCAAACTGATGTGTATTTACAAAAACAAAAAAATGGAAACATTGCTCTGAAAGGTCATTAAATGTCACATAAAGTGAAATCAATATGCAACATAGACAACTTTAAAATGTATGTATTGTAATAATACTTTAAACACAAGTTTGCAGGAAACAATGGACAAGATACAAAGGCCTGGTCCTAACGTGATTTAATCGTTAACATGTCATATTGTCCATCACAGTACATGATGGCTCAACACGTTCTGGTAACTGGTTGTTTTTGCTTTCTGGTTGCTCTTCTTCTGCTCAGTGTAGCTTATTTTATAATTATGGTTCTATGATCGCTGTTTAGGTTTGTGTTTTATTAGACACTTCTGAAGAAGCCGCGAAACTAAACATTGAGTGTTTAATTAAATAAAAACAACATTTTGGTGTTATAAGGTCGTTTATTTCTATGGTTTAATTGTCGTCTTGCTTATTACAAACTGTGTAAAAATCAGTGATGTCGAGAAACCCACTTGTTTAGAAATTTATATGCAAAAATCAACTACACCCTTTACTAAATATTCTACCCGAAATTACGTTTTAGAAAGAACTTCCAACTATTAATTCTATATTCATATTTATGAAACTCTTTACGTCAAGTTGATGGTTAGTCGTATAGAAGGGTAATCTTATATTATTACACTTTAAAATAGAATAGAACTAGACAGTAAATGTCGCAAATTGTGCTTTATTTCATATATATATATATATATATATATACATATATATCTACATTTTCCAGAATAAGTTTATATCAATACTTATTGAAGTGAACTGAGACCAAAAAGTGAAATTATGAAACAAATAAATTTTTTCGTCACTTTTTGTGGTTTAAAGTTACGTTTTCAAAGGAAGACCATTTATGTTATTAACATGTGTAACTTTGGATAATTGATGACAATAGAAATGGTTTGGATGAGAGCACTAAAACTATTAATACTGTTAGAAAAATGTCCGATTAAGAAATCAACTAACTGTTAAAAAATAAGTTTTTAATATAGTGCTTACAGTTTCGAGTACTTGTGATGTTGTACGAGTATACAAATACAGTAGCTTTGGAAAATATGTTTGAAATTAAGCACAAGGCTTCACAGTGAACTATTGTGGTCAGCCCACAACGGGTATTGAAACCTCGTTTCTATCTTTGTATGTCTACAGACATGCCGCTGTGCCACTGGGGGCGCTTTGAAAAGATCTTTTGAAAACTATACGATTATTTTAGCTTTCAGAGTACCATACTACAACTCTACACATTTACCATATTTCAGAATACTTTACTAAAACTCTAGATTATATCAGTTTTGATTGTTTGTTTTTGAATTTCGCACAAAGCTACACGAAGGCTATCTACGCTAGCCGTCCCTAATTTAGCAGTGTAAGACTGGAGGGAAGGCAGCTAGTCATCACCACCCACCGCCAACTTTTGGGCTACTCTTTTACCAACGAATAGTGGGATTGACCGTCACATTATATTGCACCTACGGCTGAAAGGGCGAGCATGTTTGGTGCGACAGGGATTCGAACCCGCGACCCTCAGATTACGCACTAAAACTCTGCGATATTTCAGTTTTTAAAGAGCATTACTAAAATTTTAGCGAATTTAAGCTGAAAGCTCTTAACAGTGATTTAAAAAAACCAAAAGCTTAAGTGTTAATTAGTGAACAAAAGTGTTATTTTTGATTAACTAATCAACCAGCATTAAAGGGATTACTTCATATTAAAATACGTTTGAAACAGAAAATAGGCCACCTTAAATTTAGGCTCGAGTGACTGCGAGGGGGCAACGTATCATGGTGTTGTGATTATTTTCTCCGATAAGCTGACGGTGACTGGTACTCGGACTGTACAATGAAGCATGTGACGTCAAATGCAGGCTATGTTTGTTTCTTGCAGCGTCATCTACAGAGCATATTAGAAATAGGAGCTAATGAAGCAGACTACTTTAATCCAACTTCTTAACATACCAGTGTAAGCATCTGGTTAGGTAGCTTCCTCTTTCAAAACCATGTAAATGAAATGTACTTTTACTGGGCAAAGTCTTGGTTGTTAATGGTGTGTCGTTTATTGTACTTTGTCCAAATACATCACGATACGTACGTAACGATACCAGTTGACCAAAATATGTCGTTGAAGCATTACACTTGTTTCGGTATTTCATTTTTTGTGTATTCCAACAGACATTCACAAAAGAGAACGTCTACAAAGGTCCTTCGCTAGTACAGCGGTAAGTCTACGGATTTACAACGGTAAAATCAGGCGTTCGATTCCTCTCTGTGGACTCAGTATATCGCCCGATGTGACTTTGCTATCAGAAAACACACAAGTCTCCAAAAAAAGTTGATCTGAAATATGGGAACTTTACATTTGGTTTGTAGGAACGTTTTTCTTTCTTATGCAATTCCAACTTAACTATAGTTTGTTTCAGTTTTGATTTTAATAAACTTGTTCTTATCTTTTACTTTACTCCTTTCATATTTCATGGTTTATAATATTTACATAAATATTGTAATTTTACAGGGAAAGTTTACAATCAACTTGAAAATGCGGCCCGGCATGGCCAAGCGTGTTAAGGCGTTCGACTCGTAATCCGAGGGTCGCGGGTTCGAATCCCCGTCGCACCAAACATTCTCGCCCTTTCAGCCGTTGGAGTGTTATAATGTGACGGTCAATCCCACTATTCGTTGGTATAATAGTAGCCCAAGAGTTGGCGGTGGGTGGTGATGACTAGCTGCCTTCCCTCTAGCCTTACGTTGCTAAATTAGGGACGGCTAGCCCAGATAGCCCTCGAGTAGCTTTTCGCGAAATTCAAAAAACAAACATACTTGAAAATGCTGCACGCTCATTATTCAAATTAAGCGCATGCGCTTTAGATCCAAGCTTTACGATCATACGAAGACCGCAAACTCGAAACGTCGTATTCTAAAGATTAAAGATGGAAGCCTACATTGCATCTGACCCTTCCAGACGAAGATTCAGGATTGGTGTATATATATAATTTGGTGATTTAATAGCACATATCTTAATGTTTGTGTTTTTGTCGACTTTGTGGTCGGCTATATTTATTTATTCGTTATTATTACAAGGACATTAAGGAGATTATTGCATGGAGGAAGGATTTGCCCAAGTGTGTAGTAGTAGTAGTAAAAGTGATAGTATAAATCGTCTTATCATTATTGGATACTTGGTGTTAGAAATATACTGAATGAAAAATTGGGCCCTTTTGTGATTAATTATGATGCCGTTCTGCTTGGATTGCTCATTGGAAGATGTGCTGCGATGAGATTCCCCCGTTATTGGAGGGAGGAGATACTGAGTTAACTTCCTCTAGTAATTTAAATCTAAGTTTCTATAATGGTGTATGCGTTATTGTGAGGTTTTTGTTTTCTTTGTGATTCTTTAATAAGTACTAATTACCACATGACTAGATATTGATTTAATTACACTTGTCGCCAACTGCTAGTATATAAACAATCCGCCAGGTATCTGGTCAAAACGTGTTGTAGAATTACCAGGTTTTTCGGCTTGGTACACGTTATGTTTGGTTTTACGTTCAGAGTTAGTTTGTGTTTTGCTTTTCTACTTACAATGTTACAATGTGTTCATTTATAGGCTTAGTACAGTGCAACTATACATTGATTATAGCTCCAGAGTTTAGTTTTAATTACGATTACAGTGACTGTGATAGCAAATACATAATTCTCTTTAACATCAGAATTAGTTCAGTTTAGTTTTAAAATATGCTCATCATATCTGAGACTGGGGATAACCTACTGATAAGATCAGTTTTATTATTAACCACCTGGAGCCTAGTTGTATATATCGTAACAGCAAATGAATTTGTGAACATGTGATTAGCAGACAGGATAAACGCGTGTCTGATTGGTTTTACAAACGGAGAGTATCTTTATACCTTATTGGTCATTGTAAGAGACGTTAGGAATGACGTCACTCGTCTGTCTTTTGAACTGGTTAGAACTCGAATCAGGAGCTTTTAAAACAAATACATAACAGGCCTAATGCCAATGCCTGATAACAATAAATTGTAATCGTACTTGGCCGGCTTGAGGCATTCACACACAACAATTAAAGCATTATTTGACAGACGTGTACATTTTTCATGCCTTACTGCAGTAGAATAGTTCATTTAGGCCTAGGAATAACAAATATGGTAAATTAAATAATTATGTTATTCATATTATGTGTAATAATACTTATAACACGTTCTATTGTAAACAGAAAGTTAAATGTGTAAAGTTAACGAACAAAATAGCTAAACAATATGGGAGGTATAGAGTTTTGGTACTGGATAGGATATGACAGCACATGGTTTGTTTGTTTTGGAATTTCGCACAAAGCTACTCGAGGGCTATCTGTGCTAGCCGTCCCTAATTTAGCATTGTACGACTAGAGGGAAGGCAGCTAGTCATCACCACCCACCGAAAATTCTTGGGCCACTCTTTTACCAACGAATAGTGGGATTGACCGTCACGTTATAACGCCCCCACGTCTGGGAGGGCGAGCATGTTTGGCGCGACGCGGGCGCGAACCCGCGACCCTCAGATTACGAGTCGCACGCCTTACGCGCTTGGCCATGCCAGGCCCATGAGGAAGAAAATAAAAATTACTAGCTTCAGAAGTAAGGTCTTTTGGCTTTATGTGGTATTATAATACAATTTCAATTTTTTACCCAGTGCTAGATTTCATAATGGTCTCACTATAATATTTCTTTTGTTTTCTATTTTGTATTGGTTTCACCTTTCGTATGCATTGTTACAATTTGTATATATTCTTATTCTCATTGGCATTTCATTTTTTTCTTTACTTCATGTCTTAATTATTATTGTATTGTTGCATTGTACAATACAAACAATAAAAAAACAGTCTTTAGGACTTCTGGACCATTTTCACCTTTAACTTCTACCTTCCCTTTAACCTTTGTTCTGATACCATTCATAATCAGCATGGCCAGGTGGTTAAGGCGCTCGACTCGTAATCCGAGGGCCTCGGGTTCGAATCCTCGTCACACTAAATATGCTCGCCCTTTCAGCCGTGGGAGCATTATAATGTGATGGTGAATACCACTATTTGTTGGTAAAAGAGTAGCCCAAGAATTTTCGGTGGGTGATGATGACTAGCTGCCTTCACTCTAGGGTAGCTCAGATAGCCCTCGTGTAGCTTTGCGCGAAATCCAAAAACAAACAGACGACGTTATCCTGTTTTCTGTAGTGAATAGCCCAAGCTCAAGAGTTGGCGGTGGGTGGTTATGATTAGCAGCCTTCCCTCTAGTCTTACACTGCTAAATTAGGGACGACTAGAGCAGATATCCCTCGTGTAGCTTAGCGCGAAATTCCAAAAACAAAGAAACCCTGTAGTAAGTGAATTTATTGTGGGATATATTTTTTGCTACTTTATATGTAACTTTTTTTACTGTATATACACATAGCAATACATTACATTTTCAATAGTGTACTTGGAGACGTTGGAAAGTACCTTGGAAAGGTGTAAGAAAAATCGATTTATCATTGATATATAAATAATACGAACAGCAGAAGAGTTCCAACTCCTCAGGAACTTGACACACTAACAATAATACGAACAGCAGAAGAGTTCCAACTCCTCAGGAACTTGACACACTAACAATAATACGAACAGCAGAAGAGTTCCAACTCCTCAGGAACTTGACACACTAACAATAATACGAACAGTAGAAGAGTTCCAACTCCTCAGGAACTTGACACACTAACAATAATACGAACAGCAGAAGAGTTCCAACTCCTCAGGAACTTGACACACTAACAATAATACGAACAGCAGAAGAGTTCCAACTCCTCAGAACTTGACACACTAACAATAATACGAACAGCAGAAGAGTTCCAACTCCTCAGGAACTTGACACACTAACAATAATACGAACAGTAGAAGAGTTCCAACTCCTCAGGAACTTGACACACTAACAATAATACGAACAGCAGAAGAGTTCCAACTCCTCAGGAACTTGACACACTAACAATAATACGAACAGCAGAAGAGTTCCAACTCCTCAGGAACTTGACACACTAACAATAATACGAACAGTAGAAGAGTTCCAACTCCTCAGGAACTTGACACACTAACAATAATACGAACAGTAGAAGAGTTCCAACTCCTCAGGAACTTGACACACTAACAATAATACGAACAGTAGAAGAGTTCCAACTCCTCAGGAACTTGACACACTAACAATAATACGAATAGCAGAAGAGTTCCAACTCCTCAGGAACTTGACATACTAACAATAATACGAATAGCAGAAGAGTTCCAACTTCTCAGGAACTTGACACACTAACAATAATACGAATAGCAGAAGAGTTCCAACTCCTCAGGAACTTGACATACTAACAATAATACGAACAGTAGAAGAGTTCCAACTCCTCAGGAACTTGACACACTAACAATAATACGAACAGCAGAAGAGTTCCAACTCCTCAGGAACTTGACACACTAACAATAATACGAACAGCAGAAGAGTTCCAACTCCTCAGGAACTTGACACACTAACAATAATACGAACAGCAGAAGAGTTCCAACTCCTCAGGAACTTGACACACTAACAATAATACGAACAGTAGAAGAGTTCCAACTCCTCAGGAACTTGACACACTAACAATAATACGAACAGCAGAAGAGTTCCAACTCCTCAGGAACTTGACACACTAACAATAATACGAATAGCAGAAGAGTTCCAACTCCTCAGGAACTTGACATACTAACAATAATACGAACAGTAGAAGAGTTCCAACTCCTCAGGAACTTGACACACTAACAATAATACGAACAGCAGAAGAGTTCCAACTCCTCAGGAACTTGACACACTAACAATAATACGAACAGCAGAAGAGTTCCAACTCCTCAGGAACTTGACACACTAACAATAATACGAACAGTAGAAGAGTTCCAACTCCTCAGGAACTTGACACACTAACAATAATACGAACAGTAGAAGAGTTCCAACTCCTCAGGAACTTGACACACTAACAATAATACGAACAGCAGAAGAGTTCCAACTCCTCAGGAACTTGACACACTAACAATAATACGAACAGCAGAAGAGTTCCAACTCCTCAGAACTTGACACACTAACAATAATACGAACAGCAGAAGAGTTCCAACTCCTCAGGAACTTGACACACTAACAATAATACGAACAGTAGAAGAGTTCCAACTCCTCAGGAACTTGACACACTAACAATAATACGAACAGTAGAAGAGTTCCAACTCCTCAGGAACTTGACACACTAACAATAATACGAATAGCAGAAGAGTTCCAACTCCTCAGGAACTTGACATACTAACAATAATACGAACAGTAGAAGAGTTCCAACTCCTCAGGAACTTGACACACTAACAATAATACGAACAGCAGAAGAGTTCCAACTCCTCAGGAACTTGACACACTAACAATAATACGAACAGCAGAAGAGTTCCAACTCCTCAGGAACTTGACACACTAACAATAATACGAACAGCAGAAGAGTTCCAACTCCTCAGGAACTTGACACACTAACAATAATACGAACAGTAGAAGAGTTCCAACTCCTCAGGAACTTGACACACTAACAATAATACGAACAGCAGAAGAGTTCCAACTCCTCAGGAACTTGACACACTAACAATAATACGAACAGCAGAAGAGTTCCAACTCCTCAGGAACTTGACACACTAACAATAATACGAACAGTAGAAGAGTTCCAACTCCTCAGGAACTTGACACACTAACAATAATACGAACAGTAGAAGAGTTCCAACTCCTCAGGAACTTGACACACTAACAATAATACGAACAGTAGAAGAGTTCCAACTCCTCAGGAACTTGACACACCAACAATAATACGAATAGCAGAAGAGTTCCAACTCCTCAGAACTTGACATACTAACAATAATACGAACAGCAGAAGAGTTCCAACTCCTCAGGAACTTGACACACTAACAATAATACGAACAGCAGAAGAGTTCCAACTCCTCAGGAACTTGACACACTAACAATAATACGAACAGCAGAAGAGTTCCAACTCCTCAGGAACTTGACACACTAACAATAATACGAACAGTAGAAGAGTTCCAACTCCTCAGGAACTTGACACACTAACAATAATACGAACAGTAGAAGAGTTCCAACTCCTCAGGAACTTGACACACTAACAATAATACGAACAGTAGAAGAGTTCCAACTCCTCAGGAACTTGACACACTAACAATAATACGAATAGCAGAAGAGTTCCAACTCCTCAGGAACTTGACATACTAACAATAATACGAATAGCAGAAGAGTTCCAACTTCTCAGGAGCTTGACACACTAACAATAATACGAATAGCAGAAGAGTTCCAACTCTTCAGGAGCTTGACACACTAACAATAATACGAATAGCAGAAGAGTTCCAACTCCTCAGGAACTTGACACACTAACAATAATACGAACAGTAGAAGAGTTCCAACTCCTCAGGAACTTGACACACTAACAATAATACGAATAGCAGAAGAGTTCCAACTCCTCAGGAACTTGACACACTAACAATAATACGAATAGCAGAAGAGTTCCAACTCCTCAGGAACTTGACACACTAACAATAATACGAATAGCAGAAGAGTTCCAACTCCTCTGGAACTTGACACACTAACAATAATACGAATAGCAGAAGAGTTCCAACTCCTCAGGAACTTGACACACTAACAATAATACGAATAGCAGAAGAGTTTCAACTCCTCAGGAACTTGACACACTAACAATAATACGAATAGCAGAAGAGTTCCAACTCCTCAGGAACTTGACACACTAACAATAATACGAATAGCAGAAGAGTTCCAACTTCTCAGGAACTTGACACACTAACAATAATACGAATAGCAGAAGAGTTCCAACTTCTCAGGAACTTGACACACTAACAATAATACGAACAGTAGAAGAGTTCCAACTCCTCAGGAACTTGACACACTAACAATAATACGAACAGTAGAAGAGTTCCAACTCCTCAGGAACTTGACACACTAACAATAATACGAATAGCAGAAGAGTTCCAACTCCTCAGGAACTTGACACACTAACAATAATACGAATAGCAGAAGAGTTCCAACTCCTCAGGAACTTGACACACTAACAATAATACGAATAGCAGAAGAGTTCCAACTCCTCAGGAACTTGACACACTAACAATAATACGAATAGCAGGAGAGTTCCAACTCCTCAGAACTTGACACACCAACAATAATACGAATAGCAGGAGAGTTCCAACTCCTCAGGAACTTGACACACTAACAATAATACGAATAGCAGAAGAGTTCCAACTCCTCAGGAACTTGACACACTAACAATAATACGAATAGCAGAAGAGTTTCAACTCCTCAGGAACTTGACACACTAACAATAATACGAATAGCAGAAGAGTTCCAACTCCTCAGGAACTTGACACATTAACAATAATACGAATAGCAGGAGAGTTCCAACTCCTCAGGAACTTGACACACTAACAATAATACGAATAGCAGGAGAGTTCCAACTCCTCAGAAACTTGACACACTAACAATAATACGAATAGCAGAAGAGTTCCAACTCCTCAGGAACTTGACACACTAACAATAATACGAATAGCAGAAGAGTTCCAACTCGTCAGGAACTTGACACACTAACAATAATACGAACAGTAGAAGAGTTCCAACTCCTCAGGAACTTGACACACTAACAATAATACGAACAGTAGAAGAGTTCCAACTCCTCAGGAACTTGACACACTAACAATAATACGAATAGCAGAAGAGTTCCAACTCCTCAGGAACTTGACACACTAACAATAATACGAATAGCAGGAGAGTTCCAACTCCTCAGGAACTTGAGACACTAACAATAATACGAATAGCAGGAGAGTTCCAACTCCTCAGGAACTTGACACACTAACAATAATACGAATAGCAGAAGAGTTCCAACTCCTCAGGAACTTGACACACTAACAATAATACGAATAGCAGAAGAGTTCCAACTCCTCTGGAACTTGACACACTAACAATAATACGAATAGCAGAAGAGTTCCAACTCCTCTGGAACTTGACACACTAACAATAATACGAATAGCAGAAGAGTTCCAACTCCTCAGGAACTTGACACACTAACAATATCTAACTTTAGTTGGTTTTTCCAGAATGAATTACGTATTCAACAAGGATATTTACACTTTGACGTTTCGTAAATGAACGCGCTAACTGGGTGTTTGTTTTCTCCAGTGTTTGTCAAAAACAATAAATTATTTATTTTCTATGAAATACCTGTCCTCTTTTTTGACAATATTCCAGTATAATTTTTACATTATTCAAGATGTGTCTTGTACGAGAATCTGCAGGTTTGACTGAGTCCTGTGTAAGGTCGTAAGAAAACGTATTTTGTTGGATGTATTTTGTGTAGACTATAACAATGACTGAACCCCGAGCAACGTTTTGTACAAGAACCTGATGTGATTATATAGGATCAAATAACGGATAAATAATCCTGTTCAGAACTTTAATCCAGAAGGAAATACAATATGTAACATGTACAACATTGAATTAAGTGTTATTATTCAATATAACACGATAAAACTCATTCGCTATAATTAGTTACTCGTGACAATGGAGATTTGTGATTACCATGTTGTATGTATTATACTTCTGTGTATACCATGCTATACGAAGCTAACTGTTCTGTAGTGTATTACATATTACCAATACTGATATGATGCTTAACCTTAAACTAGAGACAGAGAGGCACTTATCACACTGACAAGCAATAATCTCGTATAAATCTGTGAAACTATTAGCTAAGCATAGTTTACATATATTTACAGCTTTATTTCGTTACGAATTGTATGGCTTCGAATAATTACGAAATTGTCATCATAAATCGTAAAACGGTGTGGTTAAAATGTAAGTGAAAAATAGATAATTTGACGTCATCAAGCCGAGTAAACAAAGGAAAACGAAACAGTGACATTTTGCACCTATCGCAACATATAAAGTTAACTTCATATTTAAAAATCTTAAACATTTTCGTGTGTGTGTTTGGTATAGTGTATAAGCCTATGTTTTACTTGTTTCAGTACAATAAATGTAAATGCCATTAAAGTTTGCTTTATAATAGTAAATATTTGTACAGTTGGAAAAATATGCATATCCTGAACAAAGTTATGTGTTATGTCCATTGTGCGGGTCAGTCGTAAGTTGTGGAAATTTATTTCGGCCGGAACATTATAGGTTATACATTTGCTCTTTTATATTCGTGTATAGCAAGTGGGTCGTCGCTTAGAACAGTGACCGCGGCAAGAAGGCGCCCAATTAAAGCACATCGGCAAATTGGAATAGAACAAGGGCGTCGCGTCGTCTATTATAGAATATATAGGGGCTATGCACAGACAGCTTCTTTGTATATTTGTGTGAAATTACCAACAACAACAAGAAAAATTAACTGCTTGTGTTAGACCATCCCGAAGTGAAACGATCATTGACTGAGTGTAAACTTATAAAGTTATACCTCGACAAAATATTTTCTACACAGTTATTGGTTTGATTTGTTTTAAATTTCGCGCAAAGCTACACGAGGGCTATCTGCACTAGCCGTCCTTAATTTAGCAGTGTAAGACTATAGGGAAGGCAGCTAGTTATCACCACCCACCGTCAGCTCTTGGGCTACTCTTTTACCAACGAATAGTGGGATTGACCGTCATATTATAACGCCCCCACGGCTGAAAAGGCGAGCATATTTGGTGTGACGGGGATTCGAACCCGCGACACTTGGATTACGAGTCGACCGCCTTAACCACCTGACCATGGATAGGTTAAAGGTTTGTTTGTTTGTTACTAACGTTTGTGAATTACTAACGCGTTCGATTATAGAACTGTGATCTTGTCTTTCATATTTTGTTTTCGGCAGCAACAACAACAACAAAAATATTGCTCTTCGCACATTGGGCTGTGAGTGCGTGATAAAGGTAATGGTCAATTCCCAATATTCGTTTGCGCAAGAGTAGCCCAAGAGATGACTGTGAGTATTGTTGACTGTTCTCCCCTATCTGTTAATTGAAAATTAGAAACAGCTAACGTGGGTAGTCCTTAACTAACATTGCGCGAAAACAAGCAAACTTTACAAGGAATCATAATCGTAAAATAAAAATGTCAGTCAGTCGACCAGGTCACGCTCGATTTCTCCAGTTGTTACTCTTCCCCAGTGGCATAGCGGTATGACTCGTACTGCTAGAAACCGGGTTTCGATGCTCGTGGTGGGTAAACCAATTACACCTGTTCACTTATAACATTTCCTCTTTTCATTGGATGTTCCCATTTTTGTTGAATTCAATCGCTGACATAAATTCAAATAGCTCATAAACTTCGGCACTTTTTCTGCGAAATAAAAGCCTTTCAAGAAGGGAGATTTTTACCAGGGATTTATTTACCACCCAGTGAAATTACTTTTTCGTTTGTTATTGTTATGGAGAGTAGGTTTTAAAGAATGAACGAATTTACAAGAAATGTGTTTTTTTTTAAATGCAATAATACAATTGATGTGATTATGAAATAACTTTGCAGTGAATGCTCGTAAGACGCACTTTTAAGGTAAAGAAGATAAACTACATGGCCAAAAGTATGTGGACATCCAACCATCACACGCATACGTGCTTGTTAAACATCTCATTCCATAAACATGGGCATTAATACAGAGTTGGTCTCCTCTTTGCTTCTGTAACAGCCTCCGCTCTTCTGGGAAGGCTTTTCACTAGATTTTGAAACATGGCTATGAGAATTCGCTCCTATTCAGCTACAAAAACATTCATTAGTGAGGTCGGGCGCTGATGTCGAGCGAGAAGGCATGGCTCGCAGTCGGCGTTCCAGTTCATCCCAAAAGTGTTCGGTGGGGTTGAGGTTAGGGTTCTGTGCAGGCCAGTTACGTTCTTCCGCACGAACCTTGGCAAACCATGTCTTTATGGATCTCGCTTTGCGCGCGGAGTCATTGTCATGCTGACACAAAAAAGGGCCTTCCCCAAACTGTTGCCACAAAGTTGTAAGCACACAATTCTTTAGAATGTCACTGTATACTGTGGTATTAAGATTTCCCTTCACCGGAACTAAAGACCCTAGCCTAAACCATGAAAAACAGCCCCATACCATTATTCCTCCTCCACAAAACTTTACAGTTGGCACTGTGCATTCAGGCAGGTAGTGTTCTCCTGGCACCCACCAAACCCAGATTCGTCCGTCAGACTGCCAGATAGTAAAGCGTGATTCGTAATTCCAGAAAACGCATTTCCAACGCTCCAGAGTCCAATGGCGGTGTGCTTTACACCACTCCAGCTGACGCTTGGAATTGCACATGGTGATTTCATGCTTCTGTGCGGCTGCTTGGCCATGGAAATCCATTTCATGAAGCTCCCGATGAAGAGTTCTTGGGCTGACGTTGCTTCCAGAGGAAGTGTGGAACTCGGAAGTGAGTGTTGCAACTGTGGACAGACAATTTTTACGCGCTTCAGCACTCGGCGGTCCCATTCTTTGCGTTTGTGTGGTCTACCGCTTCGTGGCTGAGTTCTCGTTGTCTTAGATGTTTCCACTTCACAATAACAGCACTTACAGTTGACCGGCGCAGCTCTAGCAAGGCAGAAAATTGACGAACTGGCTTGTTGGAAAGGTGGCATCCTTTGACAGTGCCACGTTGAAAGTCACTAAGCTCTTCAGTACGACCCATTCTACTGCCAATGTTTGTCTATAGAGATTCTACGGCTGTATGATTGATTTTATACATCTGATAGCAACGGGTGTGGCTGAAATAGCCAAACACACTTTTGGCCACGTAGTGTATTATTAACGACAAACTTTTGTTTCCTGATGCTAGAAGGTCCCTTATTTTTCTTTGTGTCTGTTTACGTCCCCGGTATAACGAATACGTTTAGTGGCGCAGGGATTCGCTCCCGCAACCCACAGTTTGCTAATCAAGCTCCCTAACCACCTGCAGGGCTTCAGAATACTGGATGCAAATATGTAGTTATGTAACTATGAAAGTGGTATAATATGACGGTTAATTCTACTGTTGATAATAGTGGCCCAGGAGACGACGGTGGATAGTATTGACCAGCTGTTTTCCCAACGGTTAGCACAAGTAACTATCGAGTAGCTTTGCGTGAATTTCGTCAAGCAAACAATTTCCACACACGAATACAGATGTTTACAATAATATAACATTATTTATGTAAAAAGATAAAGATGTGTCAAAGTCTCGAAAAAACATTAAAACTAAGATCTTATCATTAGTTCCTGTAAATAAGTGGTGAGTTACAAAACAATAGCTCATCTGTTAATAGAGAAGACGGTACGGCCTAGTGGATAGTGCTTTATGGGCTATGAAACAATAGCTTCTCAGTTGACAGGGGAGATGACATAGCTTGGTGGACAGTGCTTTTTGGGGGACAATACAATAGGTTATATGTTAATATGGCTGACGGCTTAGTGGATAATACTTTGATTATACGGAAATTGACACACTGCGGGTTCGAAGCATGCTCGTGCTTTGTCGATACATTCTTGAGTGAGACACTTTACCCCATATATGTTCCAGTCTGCCCACATGTAAACTAAATATCAGCTACTAGCTAGGGCTCACTTGTGATGGAGTGGCATTCTGTTCAGAGGGTAACGTGTCGGCATTCTCATCCATAATTGAGGACTAGTCTTACGTGCGTGTTTCTAACCCAATATATCAGTGCTGACACAAGAAGGGTTAGGTGCAGTATATCATAAGCAGTTGTTTGTTGTTGTTTCAAGTTAGACACAAAGCTACACAACGGACTATCTGTGCTCTTCCCTCTTCGGGTATCCAAACTCGAATTCTAGCGTTATAAGTCCACAGACATACTGCTGTACCACTGAGGGGGGGCATATGATAAGCAAGGCAGGTTATTAGATAAAAGTGATTCGTAAGTCGTAGAGGGGAAAAAAAAAGATCAAAAACTGTACCGCTTTTCAAAAGAGTTCTGTGGTTTGATTCACTTACATCAGGACCTCCACAAAAGTTATTATCAACTTCTGTACCTTTAAAGGGGCACTCGCACCAACAGTAGCCCCATTATGGTTATAATAACGTAGGTGACAACTGTAAGAACAGTAAAACTTGTTGTCGATTTCTGGATTGGTTCCTTCTTCTGAAAGTCCAAGAATATGTGTTCACTAGGTTCGTGAACGAGAGTTGTGTATTATCTTTATTTTAACACAATATTAACTTCCATAACAACCTCTTAGTATTCTGTCAGCTTACATGGGTGTCCTGTTTGTCAACAACAGTGTACATGAATCTAATGTATTAGATTTCGTTTTTTGTTGTTGTTTTAGAATATGTATAGGAGAATTGATGAACGTTTCTTAGTATTGTCTGGTGCGTATTGATGTAGATTAACGTATATATAAACACATATGATATGTGAAGTATTTCTGTTAAAATGAAGTTGAATTTGTGTTTATGTCGAATACAAAAGTATAAGGTGACATTACCATAACGAAAAGGTGGTGTACTTATACCAACCAGGTAAACTGGGATCAAGCCAGCTCCAGAAATTCAATTGAAAAAATTAAACTAGTCTTACTAATTCAGATTTCGATACCCATGTTGAAAATTCCCACCAAAGCAATGCTTCTTACAATCAGAAGATCCACGAAGAATAAAACATTGCTAATGGCACAACACAGTTTCTAGAGAGGTGGGTTAGTTACTGAGGTCTATGAATGATGGATAAGTTACTGAGGTCTGTGAATCATGGATAAGTTACTGAGGTCTGTGAATCATGGAATTGTTACTGAGGCCTATAAATGATGGATTAGCTACCGAGATCTATGAATGATGGGTTAGCTACCGAGGTCTATGAATGATGGGTTAGCTACCGAGATCTATGAATGATGGGTTAGCTACCGAGGTCTATGAATGATGGGTTAGCTACCGAGATCTATGAATGATGGGTTAGCTACCGAGGTCTATGAATGATGGGTTAGCAACCGAGGTCTATGAATGGTGGGTTAGCAACCGAGGTCTATGAATGGTGGGTTAGCAACCGAGGTCTATGAATGATGGGTTAGCAACCGAGGTCTATGAATGATGGGTTAGCAACCGAGGTCTATGAATAACGGGTTAGCAACCGAGGTCTATGAATGGTGGGTTAGCAACCGAGGTCTATGAATGATGGGTTAGCAACCGAGGTCTATGAATGATGGGTTAGCTACCGAGATTTATGAATGATGGGTTAGCTACCGAGGTCTATGAATGATGGGTTAGCTGCCGATGTCTATGAATATTTCCTTATTGAATTTAATTTCCACCATTTTTCGCCAGTCTCAGCATTATGTTTATTATATTTATTATGTTTATTATATTTTATATTTTTTATGTTTATTATATTTTATATTTATTATATTTATTATGTTTATTATATTTTATATTTTTTATGTTTATTATATTTTATATTTTTTATGTTTATTATACTTTTCACTTGTGGGAATTTTTTTCATTTTTATAATTTCTGGACTTGCATCCTTGTGTAGAATGTCCTATAGAAAACAAAACAAAACATTATAGGGATATTTGTAATATGATTTCGGTATGCCGTAGACATTAGAAACCCATCTTTACTAAAGGAAGTCTTAACCTCTGTTTGTGTAAGTTGTGTTTTGGTAGACTAGAAAAAAAAACACACTTGTATCCTAGATATTAAATACATTTGTTAAAGGCGTTATTTCCGTCCTCTATTAAGACTCCGACTTTATCCTTTAAACTGACTTTTTATTAACTTGGCCTATAAAACAAAGTACACAGGTGTAACGTAACCTATAAAACAAAGTGCACATTTGTAACGCCACCTATGAAACAAAGTACACATCTTTAACGTAACGTGTGAAATGAAGTACTCGTCTCTACCTTAACCTTTAAGACAAGGCACACATTAATGCCTCATCTGTATAAGAAAAAATGCACGTTAACACTATTATCTACAACAAAGTACAGAGTGAAAATTTAACCTACACCAGTGTTCATAATCTAATTTAAAACTACCAGAGCCGGGGTTGAATTATTAGCGATCATTTACAAGTTTTTATTATGTATTATTGAAGCGGGTGGGTGTCTTAATTTTTAGCAGTGGACAGGTAACTAAGGGCTCGCTAATACCATTTTTGTTTCAAAAGGGATCCTGGAAATTATTGGCCATATAAATTTACGTCTTTAGTTGGAAAACGTCTAGAGAATTTGTTAAAAGAATCTTCACAAAATTATTTAATTAAATACGATATTGTAAAAAAAAGCCAACACTAATTCAGTGAAGGGAATTTCGTCTTACTATTCAGTTATTTTTTTTCAAAGATATTACTCTTTATCTGGACAAGGGAAAGGCTGTAAATATAATGTACTTAGTTTATCATGAAGCTTTTTGACAAGCCGTTAGCAGTTAGATTAAGGCGTTCGACTCGTAATCTGAGGGTCACGGATTCGAATCTTCGTCGCACCAAACATGCTCGCCTTTTCAGCCGTGTGAGCATATAATGTGACGGTCAATCCCACTATTCGTTGGTAAAAGAGTAGCCCAAGAGTGGGTGGTGATGACTAGCTGCCTTTCCTCTCCTCTTGCACTGCTAAATTAGGGACGGCTAGCGCAGATAACCCTCGTGTAGCTTTGTACGAAATTCCAAAAGAAATAAACGAGCCGTTAGACGGAAAATTATTTGAGTGAAATTTCATATACAAGGCTTAAGAAGAAACTACAAGGTGTTCAGAAAGTCACTGTGCAGTTTTGTAATCATATTTTATTCAGTCTATTTCAAGCCAGCAACTGATAGCGGTGTTTAGAAACAAAATAAGAAGGATCCAGGCCTGTATTGATGCCAACGGGGGTCACTTTCAACAATGTTTATAATTGTCATTCATATTTACCTCCTGTATTCTATACTGAAACATGTCTGTTAATAAATATATAAGTGACTTTCCGAACACCCTGTAGTTAATTAAAGGTGACTGGATGAGAGAAAGAGATACAAATATTGTTAATGAAGTCTAACTGAACCCTTGTTGCTTGTGGGCTGCCTTATGGGTTAATACTTTGAAGTTTAGATTTTCTTTATTACTGAGATCATTGACAGGGCACAATTAGTAAAATTGGTGGTGATTAAACTCTAGACCATTTCTAGCTATATTTAAAATGATGAGTTATTACAGAATGAAAAGGGCCTTTAGTCATAGTAAGTGCATTTGGGTTATATCATAATTTGGATCCACGTTCAGTATAGATTGGAACCAGTTTAATAGCATAACCGAAGAAAAGGATGTTAGCATAGTTGTACATAAGTCACTAAAGTCATCGAAATATTGCTTTGTTAGTAGTAGTAACTAGTTGATTCTTAGAATGTTTTTGTACAAGTCAAAATATCACCAGTGAGGTTTCACTTGTGAGATTGTGTTTAGTTTTGGTCTCCTTATCTAAGGATGGATATTGCCTTATTGTTGAGAAGTGCTGCTAAGATGATACCAGTGATAAATGGCTTATCGTATGGGGATAGATTTAGGTTGCAAGGATGTTCAGAGGATTGTCAAGATATGAGCCTCAGATTTCTTTGTGCTGTCTTCTGAAGGCAATAGGACGAGAAAACACGCGTTCAAGATTAGGAAAAACAAAAAACAAGCTAGGAGCTCCAGTTAAGACAGTTTGACTTTACTAATAGGATGTTTGGCTCATGGAATGAGTTGCTGTCAGAAATAGTAGAGGCTGAGAATTTACAAGTGTTTAACAGGAATATCCGGTATTTTTCAAAATAAAGTGCGGGTTCAAAATGTTATTCTTTTAATGGTTGATGAGCAGAAAAAGCTTGAAGGACCAAACGATCCTTTATTGTCCATATGTTATAGAATAAACTGAAGTTGCCTTAAAACATGTCATACGAACGAATTTGATAGATATATTCTTTTATAATGTGAGAAAAGAAATGTATTTTGTTGATTTGTTAGTTCTTATAAAGTGTAATCACAAATGGACCTAAAATAATTAACGTCTTTACATCACTAATAAGGTAAAACACGCTATCTTTATTTTCTGTATATCTTTAATACAGAGAGCACAAAAAGCGTTTCCATAAATCCAGAGTATTTACTGAAATATTATTTTTTTACCGTTCACTCAAAATCCATTGATAGCAACGAGATACCATGCTATTCTCAAAGAGTGTGATTTCTTCTTAGGGCAAACCCATATCGGATATCTGTTGTGTCCACCGAGGGGAATTGAACCCCTAATTTGGGCATTGCATATTTGAGGGCTTACTGTGTCTCACCAAGGGACGCTCTTCTAAGAAGACGCAGTGATAATAACAATAAGACATCCTTCCCAGAAATCCCAACGATAATAGCGATAAAACACCTTACTGTGCCAATAACACTCAGTAACACCAGTGGTAAAACACCTTACTGTTTCAATAACACCTAGTAACACCAATGGTAAAATACGTTACTCTCCCCATAACACCCAGTGACAACAGCAGTAAAACGCCTTACTCTCCCCATAACACCCAGTGACAACAGCAATAAAACACCTTACTCTCCCCATAACACCCAGTGACAACAGCAGTAAAACACCTTACTCTCCCCATAACACCCAGTGACAACAGCAGTAAAACACCTTAATCTCCCCATAACACCCAGTGACAACAGCAGTAAAACGCCTTACTCTCCCCATAACACCCAATGACAACAGCAGTAAAACGCATTACTCTCCCCATAACACCCAGTGATAACAGCAGTAAAACGCCTTACTTTCCTTATAACACCCAGTGACAACAGCAGTAAAACGCCTTACTCTCCCCATAACACCCAATGACAACAGCAGTAAAACGCCTTACTCTCCCCATAACACCAAGTGACAACAGCAGTAAAACGCCTTACTCTCCCCATAACACCCAGTGACAACAGCAGCAAAAACGCCTTACTCTCCCCATAACACCCAATGACAACAGCAGTAAAACGCCTTACTCTTCCCATAACACCCAGTGACAACAGCAGTAAAACGCCTTACTCTCCCCATAACACTCAGTGACAACAGCAGTAAAACGCCTTACTCTCCCCATGACGCCCAGTGACAACAGCAGTAAAACACCTTACTCTTCCCATGACATCCAGTGACAACAGCAGTAAAACGCCTTACTCTCCCATAACGCCCAGTGACAACAGCAGTAAAACACCTTACTCTTCCCATGACATCCAGTGACAACAGCAGTAAAACGCCTTACTCTCCCCATAACGCCCAGTGACAACAGCAGTAAAACACCTTACTCTTCCCATGACATCCAGTGACAACAGCAGTAAAACGCCTTACTCTCCCCATAACACCCAGTGACAACAGCAGTAAAACACCTTACTCTCCCCATAACACTTAGTGAGATCGAGAAACACCTTATCTTTCCCATTAGCCCGACGATGTCAACATAACAAAGCTTATCCTGTTTAAAACATTCAGTAATAACACTAAAGAAACACTTCAACTTTCTCTGAGTACCCAATAGTAACAACAACAACAAGACACCCTTCCCAGCACACCCATTATCATATGGTAACTCTTTTTCATAATTTACTATGTAATTATTTTTATACATTTTGAGAATTTTTCAAAGGCAATTTGTTTATTTTCAATTGTGTAACGTATTTATAAAAATATTTTTAAAAATGCATTTAAATACCAGACATTTTGCATGTTAGAAATCTAAGTTTGTTTGTTTTTTTCAAAGTGAGCAGCTGCTAATAGTGTATAACGAAACGTCCGAGTCTTTCCGTAAACGCTTCAAAAGTTGTAGTACAGTAACACAATCCAAACGCTGTGCTTGACGAAGCAGTAAAATAAGCGATGAAGAAATAATGTTTTAGGCTTACTACTTTAATCTGACTGACCCCTTGAATTTTTAAAAATATCTTGTGAAGCAGAAAAGAACTCCAACCATTAGACTTTCTCTAAAGTTCGCAGCATTTTTAGTTGGAAACATTATGTATCAATGTCAGGATTATGTTATTGAGCGCATGCACGCACACGAAAAAGATTTTCAAAAACTTGTATGGAAGCTTTAAAGTGAATATTCGCTTAATGTTGATTAAATCAGTGATGTCGAGAAAACCCACTTGTAGAGAAAAATATTTATGTAAAAACGGCTCGTTTGGGTTGAGAAAAGTTTTTACGTAGAGGAGCGAACAACGTTTTGACCTTCTTCGGTCATCGTCAGGTTCACAAAGAAAGGAAGATGTAACTGACCGGAAACTGACCACATGTTTGAAATTACACATGTTTGTGTAATTGAGTGTCGGAATGTAGAGGGCGTGCTTAGATGTTTGAATATATAATTTTATATTATTTATTTTATTATTATTTATTATATTACTTTTAATATAGATATAAAGGTGTTCTTTTGTATTGGTTTATTTTGAGCTTAAATTGTTGTATAAGTAAGGCTTCTTTAATTTTGCGTTTATTTATGTTTGTTTCTTTATTTAGTATTTGAGTGTTTTCTGTGGTTATGTTGTGTTTATTTGACTTGCAGTGTTCGAAAACGTGTGAAGGTGACTTTTTATTTATAAAATACAATGTGATAACATGAGACAGCGGTAAGTCTACGGATTTACAACGTTAAAATCAGGGGTTTGATTCTCTTAGGTGGAAACAACAAATAATTCACCGTGTCTTTACTAATGAACACACAGACCCAGATAAAAAATAAATGACTTGGAGCACTTGTTTGTTTGTTTTACAGCAAAACCACGTTGCATTATCTGCTGTCTCAACAGCGGGTAATCGAACCCCGAATTATAGCGTGTACATTCTTAAACTTACCATTGTCCCACCGGCGGACAACTGGTAGAGCTCTTCACAAAGGGTAACAATTGGATAAGATGTGTGTAATTAACTCCATATAAACTACACAACTGAAGAGATTAAATTGGTTAGAAACGATAGTTAAATGCCGCTGTTGAACGTAAGATATCCAATTTTGTTTCTGAATTTTAATTTTTTTTTAACGCAAAAGAACGTTAAACTCAATATTTGTAATTACTCTTAAAAGTGAAGTATGTGGAAGGCGTCTATTAGTTGTAGCTATTATAACATCAAATTCATTTACTTCTGGATTCAAGACGTGCAGGTACGTAAGATTAAACTATTATTTCACATTTGTGATTGAGAAAATACTTCGTGAAATATCTCAATACGTTCAGAAGAAATTGCACTGAAATGTGAAAATTCAATAATTCTAAACAAATGTGTTGTAAAGGGATTCGAGGAATTTATTGTTTTGTAACTTAACGGATCGATCTTCTTGTTCTCGTGTGTGTGTGTTCTTATGGCAAAGCCACATCAGGCTATCTGCTGAGCCCACCGAGGGGAAGCGAACCCCTGATTGTAGCGTTGTGTTCTCATTTAACTTGGAATTTTAAAGCAAGGATTGTTGTCTCACTGTTTATATGAAAGTATTTGTATAGTGAGATCAAAGTAACAGAATTTGTTGGAGCATTGAACATGTAATAAATAATTAATATATTCTGTATTTTATTAATGAGTTTTATTTTGTTGTTTTTTTTAATTTTGCTCTAAACTTCACGAGGGCTATCTGTGCTAGCCGTCCCTAATGTGGTGAGTTCTAACGAAATCCCGGTTTAGTTTTAATTCCGCGCAAAACTAATTTAACAGCGAAAGACGAAATATAAGACATCTAGTCATTACCACCCACCGCCAACTCTTGGGCTACTCTTTTACCAACGAATAATGGGATTCGAATCCGCGACTCTAAGATTACGAGTCGAGCGCCTTAACCACCTGGCCATGCCGGGCCCTGCCGATTTAGAATATTCCACTTTTACAAGGGACATTAAGGGCAGGTTCGTACTGTCTCATGGAAGAAACAATACAAATTCATAAGAATTTAGCAGTGATGTTATTACATATGCAAATTAATGGCAAAATAGTTAGTAATCGGCCTTAATTGTCAAACATCAAATTCTAGTTTAATTGGTCAAACCAATAATATTAAGTTCCAGTTCAACGGGTCTTAAGAATCTTCGATGAAAGCAAGAGCCATAAGTTATTTAATAACATGAAACGTTAGTGATGATAAATCTAGTGAATACTGCAACTGGAAACATTTGAAAGTAAATCATAGTTCATGCTTTAAATGAATAATAAAATAAGATTTAATAAATCAGCATTCGATATTCAGAAAAATCGTAAAATGTAAGCCTAAAAAGGAACAAGCAATTGACAGGGAAAAAAAATTATGACGAAACAAATGGATCAATATTACATTTTTATACGAGTTAAAATGAATAATTGAATAACAATTAGATGTTTTTCACGTGGTTCCCAATCTATATTTCAGGATTTTGTAGCCCCGCAAGGCCAGGTGGTTAGGGTGACTGACTCGGGGGTCACAGGTTTGAATCTCCGTCCCACCAAACATGCTCGTCTTTTCTGCCGTGTGGGAATTATAATGTGTAGTCAATCCCATTGTTCGTTGGTAAAAGAGTAGCTCAAGAGTTGGCGGTGGGTGATGATGACTAGCTGTCTTATATTTACTCTTTTGCTGTCAAATTAGTTTTGCGCGAAACTCAAATTAAACCGGAATTTCGCTAGTTAGAAGTCACCCAAACTTTGTGTGCTGTTGTAGTGGCAGAAATTTTGGTCTAGTATATTGATTGTGTGACTAACTCCATTATATCCAGTAATTTCAATTGGTCATTAGATGTTCTAGTATGTTGGCTCTGTGACCAACGTTATTTGCCTTACTAGTTTGAATAAGTCACTAGTTGTTTGACTCAAACACGATATTTCAGCAGTTTTTAGTGTTTTTGTTTTTTGAATTTCGCGCGAAGCTACACGAGGGCTAGACTAGAGGGAAGGCAGCTAGTCATCACTACCCACCGCCAACTCTTGGGCTACTCTCTCACCAACTAATAGTGGGATTGACCCTCACATTATAACGTCCCCACGGCTGAAACGGCGAGCATACTTGGTGCGACAGGGATTCGAACCCGCGACCCTCAGATTATGAGTCGCACGCCTAGAATGCCTAGTTACCATCCGTATAGCCTTTCAATGCTACATTAACTCTGCGCGGAACTCAAAGCAAATCGCATCAATATTTTGTTTGTTAGGGATCAGTATATTTCAGTTTAAGGCTTGTCACGGCTTGGTACTTAGACAATTTGGTGGTCGAGTTCGAATTACATCACTGAATAAACTAGTCCTTTCATCGTACATTCTCATCCCACCAAACAAGCTTTTCCATTATATGCAAAAACGGCTCGTTTGGGCTGAGAAAACACTTTACATAGAAGAGCTCTTCTATGTAAAATATTTTCTCAGCCCAAACGAGCCGTTTTTGCATATAAATTTCTCAACAAGTGGGTTTCTCGTCATCACTGATTACTTTTCCATTATAGCCGTGGGGGGCGTTATAATGTAACGGTCAATCCCATTATTCATTGGTAAAAGAGTACCTCAAGAGTTAGCGGGTGAGTTGTGCTGACCAGTCACCTTCTTTCTAGTCTTTTCACGATAAATTAGAGACTGCTAGTGCAGATAGCTCTCATGCTGCTTTGCGCGGAATTTAGACCAAAATCAAGCCTCTCTTCGTCTTTGCTGAACATTATTTATTCAACATTTCAAAAGTTTCTCTAGTTTCTAATATATTCAATAGTAAAGTCGCGAGATAGCATATTAAAATATAGTAACCAGATAAGTAAACCATGTAGGCCTAACTCACTGTATTCGTATACAAGCTGCTTATTTTTTTAATATTGCTGATGTTATATTGGCTATTCTCGTCGACAGCAACAAGTAAATACTTTGTGCTTTATTAAGCAAATATTAGAGTCAACAATTGTGTATGTAGGTTGAGGGTAGTTTCCTGAGCTAATAAACAAGATGTGGGGGTTGAAAAATGTATATGTATATTTTGGGTAAATTCCTTACCCATTAAACAAGAAGTAGGGGTCGATAAATATAGATTTGAACCAGATGGAAAAATTGTTGTTGTTGTTCTGAATTAAGCACAAAGCTACACAATGGGCTATCTGTGCTCTGCCCACCACGGGCATCGAAACCCGGTTTTTAGCGTTGTAAGTCCACGGACATACCGCTGAGCCACTGGGGGGCGACGGAAAAATTACGCAACCAATACGGGGCTAGCAAAACATTATATTAAATTTCAATCAATATATCTTTAACTGACTTTTTGATAAATGTATTTATTCTTAGTATGATAAAGTTTTATGTAGAATCAACATTATGATGTATTTAAATATGACATAATAATACAGTGGAAGCATGAAAAGCAACATTGGTTTCGATGTCCTCAGTAAAAGTATTTATTTTCTTACATGATGCATCTGTAATTATTTGGTAAAAATAAAAACAAAACAGTAAATTATTAAAACGAAAATAAAACCGATGATTTAATAGCTTTGGAAGTGTCAGTTTATTAATATAGTACTGGTAATTTTAAGGTTATTTAGTTTTATTTGAATTTCGAGCGGAACTACACGAGGGCTATCTGTGCTAGCTGTCCTTTATTTAGCAGTGATAGGCTAGAGGGATGGCAGCTAGTCACCACCACTCGCCGATAACTGTTGAGATAGTTTTTTTACCAACGAATAGTGGGATTGGCCGTAACCTTATAACGCTCCCATGTCTGAAAGGGCGAACATGTTTGGTGGGACGGGGATTCGAAACTGCGAGTCGAAAGCTCTAACCACGTGGCCGTGTCAGCTCATTTTCTAGATCTATATACTGGAATTTTTCACGAATATATATCAATATACCGGCTTGCTAAAGGACAAGCCACCTTGTGAAAATGTGAAATTTTTGTATGTTTTATATTAAAAAAAATTAAACACGTTTCAGTATAACTGTATTAGTGGATTTTAAAGTTATATTTTGTAAGTATGAACTTAATGGTTTTCCGCTGGTACAACGGAAAGTCTATGGATTTACAACGCTAATATCAGGGGGTCGATTCCCCTTGATGAACTCAGCTAACAGCATGATACGGCTGTTATAAGAAAAACAAACATGAACTTAGTGTGAGATACAAATGTTTACAGGTTAGTAGAAGTAAAATATAATATGAACATTGTTTTTATTAAAGTTTTCGGTTTTCTTAACTAAATAATATTTGCATACATACACTTTTATATAGTTGGTTTTCGTTAGCTTCACCTTTTCCGTTATAATTAAAGACATAAGAAAATATTAGATAATAACTGTTTTGTTGTGAAATTTCAACGTGTTGTTGACGAGGGTCAGGATAAACTAAATACAAAAGATAAAGATTTGTTTGTTTTTGAAATTTGCACAAAGCTACTCGAGGGCTATCTGTACTAGCCGTCCTTAATTTAGTAGTGTAAGACTAGAGGGAAGTCAGCTAGTCATCACCACCCACTGCCAACTCTTGGGCTACTATTTTATCAACGAATAGTGGGATTGATCGTCACCTTATAACGCCCCCACGGCTGAAAGGGCGAGCATGTTTGGCGCGACGGGGATGCGAACCCGCGACCCTCAGATTACGAGTCACACGGCTTAACACGCTTGGCCACGCCGGGCTCTAAAGATAAGGATGTATAGAAACGTTTAGTGTAGGAAATGAGTATAGAAGTAGTTATAAGGATAGGCTTAATTGTTGTTGTTGTAATGTCAGAAGTATAAGAAATAAAACAGAGACTTCAGAGCATGATTCGGAATGGAGGATTTTCATACAATGGGAATAACTGAAACATGGATAGATGTAGATTATTTTCATGAGTGAACTTTCTTTGGAATACGGGGTTATGGGTTATTTGATAGAGGGCTAAAGAGAGAGGGTGACTTCGTATGTAAAGTGTGAGCTGCTTGTTGTTAAAGTTGAGGATATCAAAGATAATGGCAGGGAGGTTGAACTCATTTGTGTTCTATTAGTGTATATAAAGGGGAAAGACTTTAGTGGGAATTTGTTACAGATGACCAGATGATGCTGATGAAATTAATGAGAAACTTTACAATGAGATTACGATCAAGTCGTATTTTTCAGGCATATAGACTGGAAAATGTGAGACTCAAACCACGAGAGAAAGTATTTTTGGAAACTTGTCAAGATGTTTTTCTTTAGCAATTGGTCAAGATTTACTGTTAATTTCTAACATAAAAATTGTTGAAAGGGTTATAATTGGAGAGCGTCTGAGTGCAAGTGATCATTGTTCTATTAGGTTCGATTTTTTACTGCATATTGAAAATAAAAATAGTGATATTTTGGTTACAGATTTAAAAATTGCACATTTTTAAGGGATGCGACAATAATTATCTATTGTAAGTTGGAGATACTGATCAGATGTGGAAAATGTTTAAATATAAATCTTTAAATATTCACAATAAACATATTCCTTAGAGAAAGAAAAAAAGGAGTAGCTCCAAGTGAAAACCCAGGTTGGTTTGCAAAGAGTATGAGAAATAAAGTTAATGAAAAGTATAATAAATTTAAGAAATGTAAACTGACTGGTACGACAGATTTACAATATTATATAACACCCAGAAAGATGGTCAAGCAGGAAATTAGAACATCAGAGAAAGATGTATTAGAAAACGTTAGCTGAAAATGTAAAAATTAACAGTAAGGATTTCTTTTAAATACATTAAGGGTGAACAAAATGTTAGGATGGGACTCTTTAGGTGTTATAAAGGAAGGCTTGTATCTGATTTTTCGTCAGTTTTTTACCAATGAAGATTTAACTAGTATTCTTCATTTGGAACAGTTAATAGATGGAAACAATATGATTGCATTACTTCTGAACTTGTTATGAAAAGTTTGTAAGTTTGACAAGTATTGTGGACTAGATAATACTTCTCTAACGGTTTTGAATAAGGTCAAGGATTGTGAGCTATTGTTACTATTTTATGTAAGTCCTTGAATGGTGGGCAGGTGAAAGAAATTGTAAATTAACTATTATAATTCCCTTTTCCAAGGGAAGTAATAGAAACTGTCCCAGTAATTATAGGCTTACTAGACTTACGTCAGTAGTGAGAAAAGTTTGGGAAAGTCTGATAAAAGATGTCTTGGAAAGTCGTTTAACAGAATTTTATTATTGTTTGAAAAAGTGTATCTGAATATTTAGAACAAATTTGACAAGGTGCCACATAAAAGGTTTGTAAAACCATTATTTCTATCGTCATGGGAGATAAGTTAACAAATTGGAAAGAAGAGTGACTGGATGGAAAAAAACCAGGGGGTTGTTATGGGTGGAGTTCAATCAAATTGGAAATGTCACAAGTTGGGTCAGCCTTAAGACATTTGCTCTTTTTAATGTACATTTACAGATGATATTAAAGCTTTGCAAGCTGTGAAAATGATACTGCTGATATACAAAAGGATTTAGATCATTTATTGAGTTGGGCAGATGGGTTTCAAATATAACGGATGCAAATTAATGCATGTTGGTTGTCGTAATTTGATTTATAAATTGGATTAGAAAAACCTTAACAATGTTATGAAAGGAAGGGATCTTGCTGTAATAGCTGATCAGTCTCTAAAGCCATTCAAGTAGTGTCTTTGTTGCTAGTAATAGGGCAAGAAGGAATTTAGATTGTATCTACAGAAATATTGAATACAAGTCCAAATAGATTTTAATTTTACTTTATAGGTCGCTTTCGGAGGATTTTTTCAGTCTTGGGCTCTTTACCTTTGGAAGGACATTAGGAGGGGTTGTCATATGATGAGAGATAAAGTTGAAAAAAGAAAAGGCAGAGGGAGCTGATTGAGGTGTTTAAAATTGTAAAGAGAATTGTTGATGTTGATGCATCATTGATTTTCATACTTAACTGTGAGAATAGTAGGACTAGAAGACAGGTAAAAGTTTTGGTAGGGTAGGAATCATCTTCAGCTAAAATAGTTTTATTTGTCTACCACGTTAGTTGGTCTTTGAAACTTGTTTCCTTCGGATGTTATAGAAGCAGTGTGTTTAATAGAGAGTGTGATAACGATGCGAGTTATAAGGACCGGCTTTAAGTTTTTTGAAAATTGATAATAGTTTAGTTTAGAGGACGTGATAACCGAAATAGGCCAAAAAGGTCCTATGTTGTCCCTAGACGTTACGTTAAAATGTCTGATAATAATGTTACTCAAATGAGTACAGTGTTTTTACAGATAGTTTTTCCTCATTATTTGGTAATGCTTTGAATTTTTCTCCGTATAAGAAATTAATATGTTTGCTGCTTTATTTAAGATAAACGTAATAAAAGGAAACGAATATGTTTAGTTAATTGGAAGTAGATGTCTTAAAATATACGAATAATCTTGGTTTGTTTTCAATTTCGCGCAAAGCTACACGAGGGCCATCTGCGCTAGCCGTCCCATAATTTTGAAGTGTAAGACTAGAGGGAAGGCAGCTAGCCATCACCACCCACCGCCAACTCATGGGCTGCTCTTTTACTAATCCTTTTACTAACCAACAATTGGAATGACCGTTACATTATAACGCCTCCTCAAGTGAAAGGGCGACGACCCCACGACCCTCAAATTACGAGTCAAATGCCTTAACCACCCGGTCATGCCAGGCCTAAATAATCTCACTTTGATTTCTATTTATTAAAAAGTATTATATTGGACTATCTATGATTTGTTTATTACTGGAAACCGAACACCAAATTTTATCGGCACTTTTCTTGTTTGTTTCTTGTACGACATGTTTGTGTTGTAAGTAAATTCATAAGTTATTAATACTTTTTGATAGCCCATTTTTAAATGTGGTTTTCGTCAATACTTCAGAAGTTCATTGAGATTAAACAAAATGTGAAAACGACCGTATTTTTTACTGTTGCTATTGTTATGTATTTTAAAATTTATGTGATTAAGAGATAAGGCTGGTAAATCACAAATTTATCAGAGCATTAGTCACGTAAAAGTAACTTAAAAAACGCTGAAATTTCATTAATTACGTATAACATAATTCCATTTATTGTCCTATCATTCTGGGCCTACTTTTAAGTAATGTACTAAACTATTAAAATTCATTTTTCGCTTGTGACAATAAAAGAAGATATTTTCATATTTTGTATTTTATTATTTGTAATAATGAATTACAAGTTTGAGTCAATAGATGCCGCTAACAACATTATTAGGATTACACAGTAGTAATATTTCTGATAGAAATTTCAGTTATTTTTATGTTTTCTTCTGATAATTGTACTTTTCAGTCTAAGAGTCAAAGTAAAAAGATATTAACTCACCCAAGGAAAATATTTATTATCAGTGAATACATTGAATAATGTTATACGAGATAGTCTTAGTTTTGCTTATTTGTTTTCGTCGACCTTCCGTAAGATCGAGATAGTTTTGCAGAGAACAATAGGTTTCAGTACTCATTTCGGTCGGATTTGTAAATGGTTTTGCAGGATATTGTAAGTTATTTCAACACTTTTCTGGCCTTTCACAAAATAACTTGTCAATCGTGAAACAATTTAGTGAATCCTCAGTATAAAATGTATTTGAATACCATTCTTTATTTTGCGAGGCTTAAAACGTAATATGGCTGAAGTTAAGACGATTAAGTGAAGTATGCTGAAGTATGTTTATAACCTTAGGTGAAAAAAAACTGAGTAGCAGCATTAGTTTGAAGCCAAAATAAAAAACAGTTAATAAAGTCTTCTACTTTTCTTACTAATTTAAAGTATTATCTAAGTGTTATAAAAGATATTTTTACCGCAATATGTCTCGACGTACGAGTTCTCAAATCCACAGTTCAGGCGCTAATTTCCAGGAAACGCTCGGACCATGTGCATAATAATATAGAAATGGAATTGAGATTGACAAAGATACAGACAGACGACTACGAATTTGAGAAAAATAACAAGCTACTCAGCATTTCATGTGGTAAAAATGTGATTTATGGACTTAATTATCTACAAGCAGAGAAGAAAGTATTTTAAAAAAAATTTACATAAAACTACAGTTCATTTCAATTTCTACAGAGTATATTACCAGTTCTTTGCTTTGTTGAACTAATTTTAAATTAAATTACTTTAAATAAATAACAAAAATAATTCAAATTCATATTAAATAAGAGAAAAATAACATAAGTGGATAAAGCTGGAAAGCATCTATTTTTTCATTTTTTGAAATTATTCAGAAGTCCTTAAGTGCTATAATATATTTTTAAAAAATACACACAACCGGCATGCAATATTAACTTAAGTTTATTAAATAGAAATATATGCTGTTTAAAATTAATTTTGCCTTCTTATTGTAAGAAATGTCTAAGCAAAACTCTTTTCTTTGTTCTTTCATTATTTAAGAAGAAAATAGTAGTATCGTAATAAGAATAAAAATTATAGAAGTTTGAGAAGTAATGTGATACATTTTGTGTAAAGAAATTGTGGAAGTATTATTATTTTTAGCCGCGGCAGAACGGCTCACAGAACGGTTTTGAGTTGTTTTTTAATGTACAAACTTTTAGCTCATTTCTCTGTTATCTCGTAACCGATTTGAAATCTAATTACAGTTTTGAACTCAGGAAGTCAAACTTTTTTGATTTATACGTTTGACCACGCCCCACATCTCATAGATAATTAGACCCTAATCTTGACTGAAATAATTTCAATTTGTGGATAGTAGGCTGGTAGAGATACTGGTGAGTAATAAAATGAAACATGGTATATGCGCGCCCCACGCTTGGTATTACCGGTGCACAAAAATATGGTTTGAAAAAAAAAGAGTGAAGAGAAAGGACTCCTAGACTAATGTACTCTAATCTTGTCTGAAAGAATTTCCAGTGCCGCGGCTATTGAGGATTCCGTTTTTATTTTATACTCTAATCGCTTACTGTAAAAAGCTGTAACCTTAGCGGTAGTAAGAAGTTTATAAAAGGATATTACACTCTGATATCTTAAATCTGAAGCAGTTATTTATATAAAAATGTAACGAAATTAGCAATCGTGAAACAACTCTAAAATGGTGTGCAATGACAGAGTGTTAAACTGAATGAATACAAGAACACCTAATCATCGTTTATCTACAAAACGATCGTGCTTTGTTTCGTGTATCGTTAAATAACTTTAGTAAATTCTAGGTCGTTGGTGTTTCTGATCCTACACAGAAAAAATTAACCTATCGTTACGACAAATTAACAAACAACATGCTTTAAACTTGAGAAACTGCCGGAAACTTTGTCTGAATAACTCGGCACAATATTTTTAAAGCCAGCTTTGGTTTGTTCGTTTGTTTTGAATTTCGCGCAAAGCTACTCGAGGGCTATCTGCGCTAGCCGTCCCTAATTTAGCAGTGTAAGACTAGAGGGAAGGCAGCTAGTCATCACCACCCACCGCCAACTCTTGGGCTACTCTTTTATCAACGAATAGTGGGATTGACCGTCACATAATAACGCCCCAACGGCTGAAAGGGCGAGCATGTTTGGTATGACCGGGAGTCGAACCCTCGACCAGCTTTGGACGGAAAGTAAGAATAAAAAAAAGAAAGGCTAATTAACAGTTTTCACGTCTTCAATTAATCACTCGACTGTCTGCTACTGAAAACCGACCAAATTGTAAACCTAAATATCACTTTCGAATTTTTTTAGGCTGTTAATGTTTGCTTTAATGAAAAGCATATTACTCTCATTGGTTAGTTTCTTGTTTGTTTTTTTTTCATTTCAGGCACCAAATAAATTATGGAAAAGCGAATGTTTTGAGCGTTCTCAGTTCATTTCTTTATTTATTAGGTGCTGCATAATGCACATAACAAACGAGACTGAAGTATATTCGTTGAGTTCACACGACAACAGCAGTCTTATCGGGTTCGGAAAATTTTTTTGGTAAGTAAGGCTTGTGCAATTATTTACATTACATTTCATGTTAGCAAAATGCCATGGGTAAATTATAAAGGCACTTGGTAAACATCCTTTGAAGGGGAAATAAATTCCATATAATTTTCTCGCAACAAAAGAAAGTTAAAAACGAATATGATTTAATACTATTCTAATTTCACGGCTATTCGACAGACATGTAGGTGAACGGTTACTTAGAAACATTTCCAACTGTTCAATTATTTAATGTTCCCTTTTATATTACTTATTTTACTTTCGGTGTGACATCGTTTTGTTCACGCGACGTTTTTATCCAAATTATTACATTATCTTTAAATAGATATTTACAGTAAGTAAATTATTTATTTTTGCCACTGTACATTTCAGTCCAAGATGCTGACGCCATTTTACTTTCTACTGTTCATCACCGTATCCATTATTACTGTATTTTATTCACATGGCTTTTGTTTCAATATTATTGTATTTCGTGCACGTGGCTTTAGTTTCACGTGACGTAACTTTCGACCTCACTGTAATGTGTTCACGTGACTTTTGACACTGCTCCATCTTATTCAGGTAACTCCATTTCTACAACATAAATTATTTTATTTGACGGAAATTAATATGTTTCAATAATAATAATATTACATCTAAAAAGAGAAAAAAATCGAACCATAGTTTCTCACATATGCAGCTAAGGAACTAAAAAGCCACTCTGTGAATTATATAACCTTGCCTATACTGATAAATTTCGTTGTAGAAATTGGTTATTTCAGTAAAATCGTCTTGGTTATTTCGTTTTCTTCTCAAGACATTACTAGGGCTCCTGTGTGCACATTAACCAATATGGCAACGTCTATTCTTCATTTACATTCGTTCTCGTGAGCTAACGTCACAGTTGATAGATTCAAATAATTTGTTATACAGACTATTAATAGCCAGATACCTTGCTTCTGCGGAAAACCGCCTCAGTAATATATAATATCCAAGCTTAGTAACAGCTACTTTACTTCTTCAGGAATTCTCTCCAGTAATGTATAATATTCAAGCTACTAACAGTCGGGCACATTATTTCTCCAGAAAAACCTTCCCAGTGACTTGTAATATCTAAGACTTTACAAGTCAGATGACTTACTTCTCTAAAACATGTTTCGTAAGAATTTAACAATCAATCCGGTTGTATCGTAACACTTTTCTACGTTTGATAACCTCTACAGTGATTTATAAGTACCCACATGGTTCAGCGAAAGAACAGAACAGTAATTCATAGAATCCTATAGGTAGTACAGCGAAAGAACGGAGATTACAGGTTCATAAGAACGCAGATCGTACAACCAGAGACCAGCATAGTTGTTCATAAAAGTGGTTGAGAAAAAGAACAGTGATTAATAAGATCCCTGATGGTTCAGCAATGCATCAATACAATGGTTCATAAGAATCGATACGTTTTAGCAAACGAACAGAACACTGATTCATAATAACCCAAACAGTTCAGCCAGGGTCAGTACAGTGAACCATGGGAACCTAGTAGTAAGTAAAAATTAGTCCGTCAACGTCTAGGATTATTGGATTTCCTGAGAACAAAACCTTAGTCGTGTAACGAACCTTTAAGTAGTTGTAAGATAAGTTGGAAGAGATTCAAGCTTCTAGTAATTTATAATTCAGTCTTAAACTGTTGAAAGTAGTACAAAAAGTGTCAAAAGCTAAGTACTCTGTCCATCAAGATTACATTGATTTTCAAGATTATATTGGAAGTATTAAGCGTCTAATTATATGCTTAGAGAATAAGAAACGATAGTTATTTTATATCATAAAATGGACTTACTTCGTAAAACACACACTTTCCCAAAGGTCGGATTGATAATACATATATATAAAATGTAGGTTTTGTTGGTTTGGAATTAAACACAAAGCTACACAATGGGCTATCTGTGCTCTGCCCACCACGGGTATCGAAACCCGGTTTCTAGTGATACGACTCCGTAGACATACCTCTGTGCTACTAGGGGGGGCAATAATATATATTAAGACAATATTTTGATTTCGATATAATTCCAATAAATAAGGCAAACATTACATGTTTTCCATGTAATCCATTACTTGAACACATTAATTCAACATTTATGATTTTATATTTTCTACTTGAGTCTTATTTTTACTACTTCTCATGAAAACGTGTAAGTTATATTTAGTTACGAGTTTGTAACAAGGAGTTATAGAATTCAGTTACAGTGTACATATATATTTCGCTTGCAGATTATGTCTTGTGTGGTGCACAAATTTTACAGAACTGATATGTCATTTGTTTTTATTATTTACTGTAAGTCACAAATATTCCAGTCATCTCTATTTGAAACTCATTAACTTTGTGAAGTAGGTGAGTTGTTTGTTGTTGCTTTTTTTGCATGCGCTGAAATCAAGCTTAAATATACCAAACCTACACGTTTTTGCTCAGCTTGTGTTCTACGACGTTTGCACTTCAGATTACGAAAAACGTGGTGCATAATCTGCTCTGACTTTTAACCCGTAAAACAATGTTTCTCAAGGATCTAAGCTAAGGAAAGAGCTAATTTCACACTTTAACCTGTTAAATCCTTTGTGGAATAACAAATGTATTAAACGGATGACAAGAATTAACCAGATATGTATAATATTAACAAGAATTGAGCTTATCCATAACAGAAGTACACTCAACGATGAGCTATTTGAGGCTGACATAGAACAAGGAAGGAGTTATGTCGAAGAACAAAAATGAACAAGATTAAGATGACATAAGGTGTGAAACGAAAGAGGAGTCATGTCACATGAGAAGTGGAACAAGGAATGAATTTACTGGAAGAAGGAAGAACAAGGAATATGTAACATGAGGGGATTAGAGACCAAACAAGAAATGACTCAAGTGAAAATAGAGATGAAAAAGAGATGTGTTATTTGATACCAAGGTAGAACAAGGAATATATAACATGAGGGGATTAGAGACCAAACAAGAAATGACTCAAGTGAAAATAGAGATGTAAAAGAGATGTGTTATTTGATACCAAGGTAGAACAAGGAATATGTAACATGAGGGGATTAGAGACCAAACAAGAAATGACTCAAGTGAAAATACAGATGTAAAAGAGATGTGTTATTTGATACCAAGGTAGAACAAGGAATATGTAACATGAGGGGATTAGAGACCAAACAAGAAATGACTCAAGTGAAAATAGAGATGTAAAAGAGATGTGTTATTTGATACCAAGGTAGAACAAGGAATATGTAACATGAGGGGATTAGAGACCAAACAAGAAATGACTCAAGTGAAAATAGAGATGTAAAAGAGATGTGTTATTTGATACCAAGGTAGAACAAGGAATATGTAACATGAGGGATTAGAGACCAAACAAGAAATGACTCAAGTGAAAATAGAGATGTAAAAGAGATGTGTTATTTGATACCAAGGTAGAACAAGGAATATGTAACATGAGGGATTAGAGACCAAACAAGAAATGACTCAAGTGAAAATAGAGATGTAAAAGAGATGTGTTATTTGATACCAAGGTAGAACAAGGAATATGTAACATGAGGGATTAGAGACCAAACAAGAAATGACTCAAGTGAAAATAGAGATGTAAAAGAGATGTGTTATTTGATACCAAGGTAGAACAAGGAATATGTAACATGAGGGATTAGAGACCAAACAAGAAATGACTCAAGTGAAAATAGAGATGAAAAGAGATGTGTTATTTGATACCAAGGTAGAACAAGGAATATGTAACATGAGGGATTAGAGACCAAACAAGAAATGACTCAAGTGAAAATAGAGATGAAAAAGAGATGTGTTATTTGATACCAAGGTAGAACAAGGAATATGTAACATGAGGGGATTAGAGACCAAACAAGAAATGACTCAAGTGAAAATAGAGATGTAAAAGAGATGTGTTATTTGATACCAAGGTAGAACAAGGAATATGTAACATGAGGGGATTAGAGACCAAACAAGAAATGACTCAAATGAAAATAGAGATGAAAAAGAGATGTGTTATTTGATAACAAGGTAGAACAAGGAATACGTAACATGAGGGGATTAGAGACCAAACAAGAAATGACTCAAATGAAAATAGAGATGACAAAGAGATGTGTTATTTGATACCAAGGTAGAACAAGGAATACGTAACATAAGGGGATTAGAGACCAAACAAGAAATAACTCAAGTGAAAATAGAGATGACAAAGAGATGTGTTATTTGATACCAAGGTAGAACAAGGAATACGTAACATAAGGGGATTAGAGACCAAACAAGAAATAACTCAAGTGAAAATAGAGATGAAAAAGAGATGTGTTATTTGATACCAAGGTAGAACAAGGAATATATAACATGAGGGGATTAGAGGCTAAACAACAAATGGCTCATGGGAGAATAGAGATCAATAAGAGATGTGTTATTTGAGACTAAGGTGGAACAAGGAATAGAATGAGTTAGGGAAGAATAGAACAAAAAACAGGGTGTACTAGAGTACAGATACAACAATGTATGGAACAAGCAAAGGTAAAGAAGAACTTAGTATGAAATAGGTTCAAACATCACTTATCGAACTTTCTCGAACTCAAATTTTGATTATTAGAAAATAACGGACTTTAGGCTTAACATTCCGCCCCATTCACTTTTGTTCTTATGGAGAACACATTTCTCTCTTCTAGGAATAGGTAAAAGTTGACTAAACACGAGAAACGGTCTTGACATGTAATATTGTCGGCACCATCCTCGAGTGATGTTACGCGCAAAATCTTCAAACAATCGCATTGATCGACATTTACATCTGTCCAATCAAAACGGTTACATTTGTTACATTTTTTTTTCTAAAGTACTACACTGGATTATTGGATGGAGCAAGCGTTCAGAACTCTATGTAGGATCCAGTGACCTTCCAGACGATGGATCTGTGCAGCATCCACTGAGTTACCCCTTTCTCTATCTGTTCCTTCTCTCCCATTCTGAGTGTTCCCCTCCAATAATTTTTGTTTGGGTTCCCTAACACCCCAGGGATCCCTAGACACTCCTAGTCACCTGGTCACTTGCGGCCGCACTGGCTTATTCATAAGAATCTTTTCAATTTCTTTGACAACGCGTGTGTCCAGTTGAAGCACTACCTAGCAGTGAGAGAAATGTTCTAATTATGCACTATATTTCAGTATATCCATGATGACGAGAAACCCACTTGAAGTAAAAAATGTATTCTAAAAACAAAGATGTTAATCTGAAGATGACCTGAGAAGGTCGACACGCTGTTGTGTACTTTATTTTAATTGAAGTTGCAATTCCCATACCAGCCATCTTTAGAAAACATTTACAAGTATTTCAGTTTATATGTATGTCTACTCTTGCTTTCACTCAATCACTAAGCGGATTGATTTTAATAAAAAAAAAAGTTTTGGATGATTTCTAGTATAAGTAATGACCACAGAGTTTCCATCCTTTTACTTCTGGATCAGTATAATGAAATTCACACACTCTTCTCCTATGACTCCTTACCTGCAAGGCTTGAAGGTGGTCCAGAAGCTGTTCCATTGACGAAGCTCCAGTAAGCACACAGTGGACACAGTCATTTTTAAGGCACCACGCTGAAACAAATCCAGAGAATGAAAACACTCTGTGGTACATAAAACTATAGCGATCGTATAGCCAAAGTTGCAAATGTATCGCTTACTTTCTTTTCACAATTTTTTTTTTAATTTTCGTTCATTACAAGTATGCTAAGATATAAATGGAAACAAAATGTATTAACCTGTTCAGTGCCGCAGACGAGATAATTCGTCCAAGCCGATCGGTAACACAGTGCCACGGACGAGTTAATTCGTTCTCAATAATACCTAACTTCAACGCTAGATGTCAGCACCATACATACATTTGACAAACTTGCAAATTGTTTCACTTTCGATCCAAAAATGGCGTCACGAAAAAAGTTACAAAATGAAGAAGCATTAGAGTTGTATTGTAGCAGCTGAAATACTTGGCAGTCAACAGGTTAAAGAATAAAGTTGAACCACATATACTTCGACGTACAGATTCCCGCAATGTATAAGGGATTTTACTTGGTTCAAAAAGTAAATGCCGAATATTAAAAGGCCGATTTATTATCGGTGGTCTTGAGTGTAGTACGAATAATAAAAATAAACAAGCTTCATAATTTATAGTCTTTTTCTATCAGGTAGTTCCATATGTGCTCTTGAAACGAGTGTGAAGTATTTCGGAAACAAAATGTGTTGATATCTTCCTATTGCTTGTTTTGTTTTGAATTTCGCACAAAGCTACTCGAGGGCTATCTGTGCTAGCCGTCCCTAGTTTAGCAGTGTAAGACTAGAGGGAAGGCAGCTAGTCATCACCACCCACCGCCAACTCTTGGGCTACTCTTTTACCAACGAATAGTGGGATTGACCGTCACATTATAACGCCCCCACGGCTGAAAGGCCGAGCATGTTTAGTGCGACGGAGATTCGAACCCGCGACCCTCAGATTACGAGTTGAACGCCTTCCTATTACTGAAACATGGGATTAAAAGGTTGTAATAAAGAAAAAATATATATTTAGTTACTAAGGAAAGCTTTATTGTGAGCTGATGTTACCAGATCCTTGTGAGAGTAAATTAACGTGAAACTGGCCTAAATAGGTCCTCAATAGAGTATATGGGCACAACTCGTAATTGTTTTATATAAGAATAGATGACGCGGAACGAGCCTAAATAGGTTTTAAAGAGAGCATTCGAACAAAAATCATAATCGTTCGATATCAGAGTAGATGCAATGGCGCTATCCTAAATGGATTCTTAGGAGAGAAGGTAGGAGAAAGGATCTTTACAGTTTTATGTGAAAACAGATTGCTATGACATATCTTTATTGAACTACTAAGTGACATAAAATAGTTTCTCAGCAAATAGCCAAACTTCAGAAATAGTTTGGGTTTTATGTTCTTCCTTCATATCTTCGCGCTGTTCCAGACATCAAAAGTAAAGTGTTTAAAATATTTATTAAAATTCAGATAAATGTTCAGCGTTGATTTTTGTAACCATTCGCTCGAAAGTTATTTACAAAAAAAAGATAAAAATGCATATAAACGCTTGAAACATTACAGAGATAGTTCTAACACGTAAGTTCATAAGTATAATTCAAATGTTGGAAGGTAATTCCAAAATACTTACCCATGTACAACTGGGTCAACGTACATCCTAATTTATCCGCCAAGATGGAGAGCTGATGGATTTTAGCTTTATGTCGAGGACTGAGATTATCATCTGATGCTGAATTATCAGTTATTCCTGAATAGTTCTGTAACAGAACGTTGAAGAAACGTAAAATGTTTGTCTTTTTAAACATCTAAACTCTCACCTGTACCCTCAGTGGTAAAATAGAAGGCTTATAACATTAAAATTATATGTCTTTCAATTTTGCGCAAAGATACACGAGGGCTATCTGCGCTAGCTGTCCCTAATTTAGCAGTGTAAGACAAGAGGGAAGGCAGCTAGTCATCACCACCCACCGCCAACTCTTGGACAACCCTTTTACAAACGAATAGTGGGATTGATCGTCACATTATAAGCCTCCGCGACTGAAAGGGCGAGCATGTTTGGTGTGACGGGGATTCGAACCTGCGATCCTCAGATTACGAAATCGAACGCCTTAACCCACCTGGCCAAGCCGGGCACATTGGCTGAAGTAGTTCTTTTTTATATTATTATTTGGGGAGTAAAGGCCATTTACTTTATACAATGCATTTAATTTGGATAGCTGATCATAAGTGAAATGTAATTTTTACAAAAACAAGATGATCTGGCATGGCCAGGTGGTTAAGGCACTCGATTCATAATGTGAGGGTCGCGGGTTCGAATGTTCACCCTTTTATCTGTGGGGGCGTTGTAAGTGACGGTCAATCTCTCTATTCGTTGGTAAAAGAGTTGTCGGTAGGTGGTGATGACTAGCTGCTTTCCCTTTAGTCTTACAGTGCTAAATCAGGGACGGCTAGCGGAAATAGCCCTCGTGTAGCTTTGCGTGAAATTCAAAAACAAACAAACCTTGTGATAGTCTCGACGCATATATCCTATTGTGTGGCTTATTGCTTTACAGGCATGTAAAACCGCCACCTATCGATTAAAAATATTCTTCAACTTTCAAGGTTAATTTTAAAAGTATTCAATATACGTCGTGTTGACTTTCTGTCCTGGGTGCTTAAACCACAAGTTTCACAGGATAATCTCCCAATCCAATAAATATTTGTAGGAATTTGAATCATTATGTAAAAGTAAGTCCAAAACAAATACCAAAAACATTTGAGAAATTAACATAACAATTACCTTAATAAGATACTGTTTTTTTTTTTCCATTAGTATAATCCCTTTCATAGAGCTAAGTCAACGTGAAACTAACACAAGTATATCCTTCTAATATTAGTAGAGCAGAAAACTTGTCATTGCACACTATCATGACAGTTTATAAATATAACAATTGTCCAAGTATATTTTTTGTCAACTAGATGACCACATAGGATATCCCAAAAAATCCTTACGAGAAGCCCCCCGCTAGTACAGTGGTATGTCTCCGGATTTACAACCCTAAAATCACGGGTTCGATTCTCCTCGGTGGGCTGAGCAGATAGTCCAATGTGGCTTTGTTATAAGAAAAACATACACACACTCCTTACGAGAAAAGGCATGAAGCTTCCGTGAAATTCATGAAAATGTCAATATAAAACTTCTTTTAATATAGTAGTGTAAAAATTATAGAAACAAAACTTATCCTGTACATCCCTATGAATGTAGATAAAACTTTTTCCAATAGGTAAACATGAACTAATTCTAACAAACCCCATGAGAGTAGATGAAAATAAAACTAGATTAATATAAAACTTACTCTTATAGATCCTTGTGAGAATAAATTAATATAAAACTTACTCTAATATATCCTTGTGAGAATAGATTAAAATAAAACTTACTCTAATATATCCTTGTGAGAATAGATTAAAATAAAACTTACTCTAATAGGTCAACATTAAACTTACTCTAATAGCTCCTCGTGAGAGTAAATGAATTCCTTCATCAAATCTACCATTCAAGCTGAACGCCTGTGGGGACCACGTCATGGTGCCTACACCTGATATTTAAAAAATATGACATTAAGTGGCTTATAATAACTCTTGTTAATTCTCTGTTTAAAATTATAAAGCATTAACCAATTTAGAATTACAGGGTTTACTGACACCTTTGTATCAACCAAATGGTAAAGTTACTGGTACTTTTATATTAACCATTTGGTATGGTGAATTATCTTATCTTAATCAAAGCAAAAGTACCCATCTCCAGTAACGAAAAACTTTTGAGTTATTGTATTAGTTTAAATTATTTCTTCGACTTTAAAAATGTTAATTGTGTTACACCGTTGGCTTATACAGAGCCGTAGATCTGAGCTATTTATACCATCTATCGCGAAAAGTAATTGTTGAGTATTTCAATCATGCTAAGAAACATTCAGCAGTAACACACGGTAAATCTACATTTTATTATTTAAGTTACGTCACATTTCCGAATGTGAATAATAGTGTGATTAATTCCTAACAATTTAGTGTAGAATATTCTGCTTGAGAAATAACGTGGCATCAACGTTATTCATGTCTGTTCTGACGTCATTTAAAAAGTGAATGTTGAACTTTCTACTGCATATACAACTTTTTAAACGCAGCTTGGGAAGCCGCCGCCACAAATGAGAGACGGGCGAGCACTCGAACAGACACGACAGTTCGCAATGTATAAAATATTGAGCAATAATATATGTTCATTGCATGATGTGTTGACCAACCCCTTATCAATCATTTGCACTGATGAATGTCTTAATTATATAATGTATTAATCAAGCTGATTAACTACGTTTCATACTGAATAACATCATTTAACATATTTTACATTAGTCAATTTCGTATTAAACGTTTTGATGACCAGTCTTATAAAAACATTTTGTCCTAATCAGGCTAATATTGACAATATTTTAATTTATGAATTTTACACTAACATCTGTCTCTGTAGTAGTCAGTCTTTGATAACAAAGTTTTGTACTTATAAACCTTAACTATTCTTTGTGTGGCTCAATGTTACATTAACATCTTTACGTACTGATCAACCTTATTTTGATTACGTAATTTTTACTTATCAGACTTTATGCTGGTCAGTTTTACTCAAACAGTTTTCAGTGCTTCCTAACAATTAACAATTTTTTTGTAATAACCAGTCTTGCATCTAATCCATGTTCAACTAAATAGGTGTCCTGGCATGGCCAGGTGGGTTAAGGCACTCAACTCGTACTCCTGGGGTCGCGGGTTCGAATCCCCGTCACACCAAACATGCTCGCCCTTTCAGCCGTGGGGACGTTACAATATGATGGTCAATCCTACTATTCGTTTGTAAAAGAGTAGCCCAAGAGTTGGTGGAGGGTGGTGATGACTAGCTGCCTTCCCTCTAGTCTTACACTGCTAAATTACGGACAGATAGCGCAGATAACGGTCGCGTAGCTTAGCGTTAAATTCAAAAACAAAACAAAAACAAACTAAATAGGTCTGAGTTAACCTAATGATTTACCGACCTATTTTGTGAAAAATCTCTGGATGACAAAGTTCCACTTTATCTCTTTGGAACATGTGGTATTCTGTCTCTTCTACAACAGGGGGAATCTGATTGAACTGGCGTGCAATAGTGTAGGCTTCCTAGAGAAAAACAAGAAAAATATCAGTATTGCTGTTTCATGCACAAAACACCTACTGTATACAGTTTTTCACTTCCATGTCGGTATTACGAAATAACACAACAGCCAATGACACTAAAACTTACTTCTCAAAGTTAAATCTAGTTCTGAGGAAAATCTCATTTCAATGCTTCCAATCTCTCTCTATATAAAACTCTTCGCATCAATATTAACTCCCGTCGCACCAAACGTGCTCGCCCGTGGGGCGTTATAATGTGCCGGCCAATCCCACTATTCGTTGGTAAAAGAACAGCCAACGAGTTGGCGGTGGGTAGTGATAACTAGCTGCCTTCCCTCTAGTCTTACATTACACTGCTAAATTAGAGAAGGCTGGCGCAGATAGCCTTCGTGTAGCTTTGTACGAAATTTAAAACAAACCAAACAAATCTCAATCAAACATAGTAGGATGATACATTAAATTAAAGGGCGCGTCATAGAATGGTTATTACCCGGCCTCGCCACCCATGAGCAACGCCCGGAGAAAAATGTGCTAGTTTAGATAATATTGTTCAAATTCTACAATCTTGGAGCAATTGTTTTTCTTTTTTTTTTTGAGTTTCTCTTGAGTTTTGTTTACACAAAATGCCAAGTCAAACATTACATATTTACCAAGGTCAAACCCTAAGTGACAGTGCTACATCTGAAAACCTTTATCTTTGCACATTGTCAGCTCCCTGTTGGGTGTTCAAGAGAAAGATAATCAGGAAATCCCTCTTTTGTTTTGGGGGATGCAAAGAAGAATTTCTATTGTGGTCTAAGTGGTGGTGAACTAAGTTATATGTGAAATAACTTATGAATGTAAATACAAATTATTGTCTTAATTTATTAGTACCAGCACTACGTTCACTTCTTATGCCTCGTGACGTAGGACCGGCCCCTCAGCTTGTCGTAAATAAGCATTCTAGGGTTCAAAACCTATTCGGTAATAATCAGTAGCCTAATGGAAATCCTTTATATGATAAAGTAATATGTTGACATGTAAATTAAGTAAAATTATGATATATATATATGATTATTTAGAATAACAAAATTTTAAATTCGACATTCTCCATTCTTAAACTGGTTACCCAGATGAACTTATAACTAAAATATACTTAAATATAAAAAGATTCAGTTGTAGAATTATTTTACGAATTTACATCGATCATACCATCACTTCCATCGTCTTCCACCGAGATGTCCCCCAATATAACGCCATTCCTTGTTGAATACAATATGTACAGGCTCGCACAATTTCTGGAAGTACACCACGATGAATAATTTAAAGTTAATTTGGTATCTCTTGTTGATTAAAACTTTTTTAGTTATATCGTGCTTTATCCTTAAAATGGTTCACGTGCATTGTGTTTTAATATTAATAGCTGAAGAAATTCAGTAAGTAAACAAATATTGTACTTGTTTAACCCCTAAAAACTGCACTTGATGCTAATTGCATAACATGATTTGTGAAAGATAATAAATTCTGGCTTAAATTCAAAGCCAGAAGTCCATAAAAAAAGGAGGAAATGTGTTCTAATTCATTTTATCCCTTGTATATCTTTTTTTATCTCTTGTATATCTTTGGACAGTTTCCAGTTTTTATATAAAACTGTGGGTGATAAAAGCCAAAAACCACACATCAGTAATTCACATCCTGAAGTATGGGTTACACTCTGTCATAACACTTTAACACTAAAAGCGAATGTTGTGGCACTTGGGGGGGGGGTTACTCATTAGACACCCACAACCACTTTATTTTAATAGATTACTTCTATTAGGCACACGGAACCAGTTTAGTTTAGTAGATTAATTACCACTCTTCAGACACACGGAACCAGTTTAGTTTAATAGATTAATTTTCACCCATTGGACAAACGAAACCAGTTTATCTTAATAGATTACTTCTATTAGACACATGGAACCATTTTAGTTTAATACATTAATTTCCACTCATTAGACACACGGAACCAGTTTATTTTAACAGATTACTTCTATCAAGCATACGGAACCAGTTCAGTTTAATAGATTACTTACCTTCCATTGGACACATGGGGTCAGCTTTATTCACCAGAAAAATATCCACATAGTTCAAGTCCAGCCTTATTAAGGAAGCGTGAAGGCCTGTAGTGGAGGTATAGAAATGTAGCTCAGGAATATACGTAATGACAAAAGAAGAAAATCATACGTAACTATAACAGAGCCTTTAGTCTTAAATTGTATGTGAAATATATAAAAATTACCAGCTTTTTCGATTAGAACTATTATGTTAATTTGCCGTTCGGGCAAGCAATTTTAGAAATTATGTTTACTAAAGAATGAAAATGCATATATATCACATTGTACACACGTATATATAAATACTTAAGATAAGTCATAAACTAAAATATTTATTTTAGTTATATTTCGTGAAACGCTAGCCGTCTCTAATTTAGCAGTGTAAGACTAGTGGGAAGGCAGTTAGTCAATACCACTCGCCGCCAATTCTTGAGTTATTCTTTACTAGCGAATAGAGGATTTGCCATAAAATTATAACGCCCCCTCGTCAGAAAGGGCTAGTATATTAAATGATGGAATTCTAACCCACAACCACCAGACTGCGAGTCGAGCATTCTGAACCTCCAAGCCATGTCAAGTCTTAAACAAAAATACACCGATCCAGTTTTGGAGTGATATGTTTGACAATTTTCTGGATGCTACCTTAAGTTTGTACATTAAAGTGAAAGAATAAGCCAGTGTTGTGTCTCATAACAGTTTGTGCCACAGTGTAAATCATGCTAATTCTTTTTATCGTACACCATGCAACAATATCAACCACACCAGTTCAGATTCCTGTAAGATACCACGTGATATCGTAAGCCATGCTTTCACGTCATAGATTACGTGACAATGCAAATCGTGCTAGTTTATACGTCATACGCTAAATAAACAGCGCAAACCATACTAACTTTCATGTCAGACACTAAAGGAATAAACTAAGATATTTTATAGATCACACGAGTACACATGAGAAGGTTATGACAAGCATGCATGTATTAAAATCAGTAACATCTATGTGTAGATTTGCAATATTTTGTTAGAAGGTTTTATTTTAAAATGCAGGGGGTGAAATGTTATAAACATGCGATTTTATAGGGAGTAAAAAATGTGAAATAATTAAACTTGCCTTCGATTATCTGTTTTCTTGATAGTCCTTTCTCAACACTTGATCTAATAACATGAGAATAAAACAACGATAATTATCCTTTCTCAACACTTGATCCAATAACATGAGAATAAAACAACGATAGTTATCCTTTCTCAACACTTGATCCAATAACATGAGAAAAAAACAACGATAATTATCCTTTCTCAACACGTGATCCAATAACATCAGAATAAAACAACGATAATTAACAACACATAAAACATTCTCGTCGAAGTTATTTTCACAAATATAATCTAAGAAACTTCACAGTTACTTACCTTCCTGTCCAAATCAGTTTTGTAACGATGATATAACTGGATCGCCTGTAAGCAAATATAACTTATATTAAAATCTGCGTTTATTTTTAAACAAGTGATTGTTTATAGAGTAAAATTTTCTGAGTATTGACTTACCAAAACAAAAAATATATATATATCTTAAAAATTGTCCCCAAACAGCATTAAAGTTTTAGACACGAAAAATTTAGTTTGTTTGTTTGTTTTAAGCTCAAAGCTACACAATAGATCATTTACGTTCTGTTCATTGCGGGTGATTGGACCCTGGATTCTAGCGTTGTAATTCTGTATACCTACCACTGACCACTCGAGGACACACGCTTAAATAAATCTTGAAAGCCCCCCCCCCCAGTGTCACAGTGGCATGTCTGCGAACTCCTACTGCCAGAAACTGGGTTTCGATATTCGTGATGGGCAGAACACTGATCGCCCCTTTTGTAGCTTTGTGCTCAGTAACGAACCTTTGAAATATAAATAAATATATATATATATATATGTATATCCTAGTTATTAAAGGTGATTGAAATATTGATGCAAATTATTTGTTTCTTTGGATAATCCACTGTGTTTATAGTGCGGGATCGAACCTCGAATTTGAGCGCTGTAAGGTCGTAGACTTACCGCTTACCCATCGGGGGACTCGCATAAATGAAGAAAAATAATAAAGTTTCGTACACACACCATAACTTTCGTTGTCACTACACGAATCTTAACAACTTCCGTTAAAAGGATTTTTGATTTTGG